>NC_091209.1:6387802-6484304 GCF_040958095.1 Procambarus clarkii | reverse complement strand
CAAAATCTATTCCTAACGCTCTTGACCACCTGACCCAAGTCTTCAGGGGCCCAGTCTTCCATGTAAGCTCCCTGAAGTGTACAACAACTTGATCGCTCCTGACCTGACGTCTGTCGATTCTCCTGTAATGTATTCAGGGCTTTGAAATGCTCGCTTTGGCAGTCTCCCTTTCTGATTAAGATTTCCCAGCGGTGTGTAGTCATCCCTGACGACTGCTTAACATAGGCAGCGTTGGCTCAAAGTTCATGATGTAACGACACAACTCCACTGATTTAATGTCATAGGATTTCATGGTAGTAGAAACCTAAATGCCGATGTGACAGGCTACTCTCCCTTTGTGTTCAAGCTATTGGGCCCCAGCAACCCTCGTTCTTCCTTCTGTTGGCGCGAACAAAATATTCTAGCGTTATTTGCGGGCTTAAGTAGCCAGCTTGGCTTTGCTGGTTCATGAGAGGCGGAAAGTGTGCTTTCTCCCTCTGAGGTGAGGTCTGTTTCTGGCGTAAATCCTCGCCATTAATGTCAACATGACTAAGGTTTAGTTCCTCAAAGTCGAGGGGGACAAGAACCCTGTTTGGGTCTTGAACCCTCCAGGCCAACCACTGAGCTTTCCCAAGATACAACCCACAACAGTTGCATAACTCCCTGATATCTTTTTACTGGTAGAACAGATCCATCAGGTGAAAAGACAAGTTCCCCAAACGTTGTCCTGTCAAGAATTGAACCGATGACCTGTCGGGTGTGACTTAACAGCGCTGATCACCGACCCACATGACCCTTGAGGGTTACCTTGCGTTGATTCTGAGGATCAACATTCCTGCGGTCCGGACTCTCGGCCAGGCCTCCTCATCGTAGCTAAAACCTACTTATACAACCCAACAAAATATATTTCAGAAAAGGAGAGCACAAATGTAAAATAAAGACTCTGGGAAGATCATATCTGTCGAGTTAATGGTAAGTAGGAGCTTTGAGAATGTGGGGACAAGAGCATTACCTCACAGCAGCCTCCAGGCGGAAATATTGGACATATGAAAATGCAATTCTCCCTCCGCTGGCTGGAACATCCAGCGATTCTGGGAGTGCGGGAAGCAAATTGGTCCGCTGTTGATTTCCAGTAAAAATACTTGTCCTCTTGCGGGGAGACAGGCGCTGCGCATCCCGTGTGTCTTCCATTACACCAGCATGATCAACACACTATTTTACTTGCAGGATCCATCAGCTGTCTGGTGTAGTAGAACTACTCAATCCTCATCATCCTTACGAATTATAGTTAAGCATATTTCCTTCCTTCCTTCCTACTCCTGCGGCTCTTGATGCTCTTGATGCGCTTGATGCTCTTGATGCTCTTGATGCTCTTGATGCGCTTGATGCTCTTGATGCTCTTGATGCTCTTGATGCGCTTGATGCTCTTGATGCTCTTGATGCTCTTGATGCTCTTGATGCTCTTGATGCACTTGATGCTCTTGATGCTCTTGATGCTCTTGATGCTCTTGATGCGCTTGATGCTCTTGATGCGCTTGATGCTCTTGATGCTCTTGATGCTCTTGATGCTCTTGATGCTCTTGATGCGCTTGATGCTCTTGATGCGCTTGATGCTCTTGATGCTCTTGATGCTCTTGATGCTCTTGATGCTCTTGATGCGCTTGATGCGCTTGATGCTCTTGATGCGCTTGATGCTCTTGATGCGCTTGATGCTCTTGATGCTCTTGATGCTCTTGATGCTCTTGATGCTCTTGATGCTCTTGATGCTCTTGATGCGCTTGATGCTCTTGATGCTCTTGATGCGCTTGATGCTCTTGATGCTCTTGATGCTCTTGATGCTCTTGATGCTCTTGATGCTCTTGATTCGCTTGATGCTCTTGATGCACTTGATGCTCTTGATGCTCTTGATGCTCTTGATGCTCTTGATGCGCTTGATGCTCTTGATGCTCTTGATGCTCTTGATGCTCTTGATGCGCTTGATGCTCTTGATGCTCTTGATGCGCTTGATGCTCTTGATGCTCTTGATGCGCTTGATGCTCTTGATGCTCTTGATGCTCTTGATGCTCTTGATGCTCTTGATGCGCTTGATGCGCTTGATGCTCTTGATGCTCTTGATGCTCTTGATGCTCTTGATGCGCTTGATGCTCTTGATGCTCTTGATGCTCTTGATGCTCTTGATGCTCTTGATGCTGCCACGTAAACATTTCGGCCCAAGCCTTTCCATCTATACTGCATATATGCATAATTACCTCAATGGAAATACAGATGAATAGTGAATCATAATTCATAAGATGAGACAGATAATTATAACTGAGGCTGCGAACACATGCAAATTACTGGACTGATAAAGCTCATCTCTTGACTCCGAGAGCATCCTCATGAGCTATTGACTATTTGAGCTATATCAAGCTCTTGGACCCCGCCTTTCTAACCGATCTATTTGTCCTTGAACTGCAAGGATCACGGTGTATATCTAAGATCTGAGAGTATGAATACATTTATCGATACATCAAGTGAATTTATAATCTATAAAATGTTATTGCTCTAACAATGATATAAAAAATTTCTGCATTTAAAATACAAATACAAAAATTCATTGACAAGGAGGCAGTTTGAGACACCATTAATACCGGATGTAAATTAGTCAAAGGAAATGGTACACGGCCTTTCGTCTCGTTAAGAGACTTGCTTAATTAAAGACTTAATTAAAGACTTCCCAAGATCTTTCCTGCTTCTCTTAAACACATGACTACATGGAGGGCAGTGAGGTGGGCAGCAGATTATGATGACATGGTATCTCACCAGAGTGTTATCCTCTTCCTTTAAGTATAGAAGTGGATAAAAGGATATAACTAAGGCGACATTAGTTATGTTTTATGCAATACAAATATCAGCGCGAGAATACAAATTGGATAAGTTTAAAGATTCAGGAAAGTCTTGGGTAAACACTGGTTTAGATTCAGGAAAGACCAGGGTAAATACTGGTTTGAAAACACGGTGGTTGATTTATGGAACAAAGTTACGGTTAACAACACAGAAGTGAGATCACTGGATTGTTTCAAACGTAGGCTAGACATAAATATGAATGAGTTTGGCTTGATATATATAAACGATCTACGTCAAATGGGCAACTAAGCTTTCTGCAGATTTATTTTCTTATGGTCCCATTTCCTCCTATTTCTCTATCCTGCACCTGCTGATTTAGGCTTGTCAATATTCGTACTGGAATTGGGATTTTTTTTACCCAATTTCAATATCTTTTATATATTTGTTAACAACAACAGTCCTGATTGAGTCAGAAATTCAATGAGCCATATTTCTTAGCCTGACAATTTCTATTTTGGTTTAGTTAATACTGTATTCACTCTCTGGATGCAATGATGATAGTAATAATATCGTTTACAATATATAAAAGTCGCTGAACAAGTTGCACTCTAAATGACCTACATTTTAAATTGCAACACTTCGGCATAGCAGAGATCAACACATTTATTGAAATATGATTTAAATAAAAAATAAACAAAAATTGATCGACTGTATCAATCTACTAACATGAATGTTCAACATAGATATGAACAAGTAAATCTACATTAAAAGCCTTTCCCCACCAAAAAACCTACATTCATATTATAAAAGGATTTGTTTTTCGTCCTGAAAATCCAGTACTAATTGTGCTGAAGTTTCACACGATGCACAAATATATTGGCTATTTTCGGCGAGAGTTTATGAGCGATAATGAATACCCAGCCGGGTCGGGACTGGACAGGTGGAAGCGTTATTTACGGCTGAAAACCACTTTTTCATCAGATTAAAACCCTATGCTCGCTGGACCTCGAAATCAAACCTGAATTCGAGTCTGGAATTAATGCCTTTTTCATCTAATTAACTCGAGCCTGGCCTTCAGGAGAGCTATTGTGACTTTGGTGTTATGAAATATACTAGTATTTGTATGTAGCGTTGCATACTGTATAATGAAAAATATAATAATGAAGAGATAGCATGAAGCAAATGCACACGTACTCCCTCTCTCTCACATATATAAATGAAATATAAGAAAATAATGTAATAATATAATATAAGAAAATTCACTTTCGCAAACAGAGTGGTAGACGGTTGGAACAAGTTAGGGGAGAAGGTGGTGGAGGCTAAGACCGTCAGTAGTTTCAAAGCGTTATATGACAAAGAGTGCTGGGAAGACGGGACACCACGAGCGAAGCTCTCATCCTGTAACTACATTTATGTAATTACACACACACACACACATACTCACACACACACACACACACACACACACACACACACACACACACACACACACACACACACACACACACACACACACACACACACACACACACACACACAAATGGGCAGAGTTTATTTCACCTGATGCATCTGTTCACCTAACAGTAAATAGATACCTGGGAGTTATTCACTTGCTACGGGCTGCTTCCTGGGTAGCTGTGCGTTTGTGTTGAAGTGAAATACATATGTAGTAGATATGATAGATGAAAAATAGTCTAGAAGTTTGCACATTAAACTAACCGGCAGTTAGAAAGGCGGGGTCCAAGAGCTAACAGCTTGATCCTGCACCCTCAGACAGTAAATAAACACACTGAACGGATTGAGCTATCAGGAAAGACTTGGAGAATTGGACCTTACTACACTGGAGGAAAAAAGAGATAGGGGCAGATTGGATTGGATTGGGAGCCGGTCGGCCGAACGGACAGCACGCTGGACTTGTGATCCTGTGGTCCCGGGTTCGATCCCGGGCGCCGGCGAGAAACAATGGGCAGTTTCTTTCACCCTATGCCCCTGTTACCTAGCAGTAAAATAGGTACCTGGGTGTTAGTCAGTTGTCACGGGCTGCTTCCTGGGGGTGGAGGCCTGGTCGAGGACCGGGCCGCGGGGACACTAAAGCCCCGAAATCATCTCAAGATAACCTCAAGATAACCTCAAGATTCTAAATGGACACAGCAGCAATGTTTGAAGTTACGAACAGCAGAACTGGAATTATAGAAGGAGACTACAGACACAAATGAGCCACCAAGACGTCAGAAAGAACTGTTTGACTGTTAGAGCTGTCAATAAGTGGAATAGGTTAGATGTGGAAGTCGTCGAGGCTAATATAAAATGGTTGAAGCTAATTCTATTCAAAATTTTAAAGGTTAATATGATTAAAGTGGAAATAAATTATTGTATTAATCGGCAGGCTTGAATAAGAGTATCTTGATCCTGCATGCACATCATGTGAGTTCATCAAGGTGAGAAGACACACACACACACACACACACACACACACACACACACACACACACACACACACACACACACACACACACACACACACACACACACACACACACACACGCAACCCGTTCTCGCAAATTTAATAAGTCAATATTGACTTATTAAATATGTGCATAGGTGACATACTTAACATAATAGATACCCTCAAAAAGATTCATAGAAAACACCGACCTTACCTAACCTTGTTAGTATCTTAAGATAAGCATCTTATTGCTTCGTAATTACAATTATTACCTAACCTATAATAGGTATAGGTTAAGTAATAATTGTAATTACGAAGCAATAAGATGCTTATCTTAAGATACTAACAAGGTTAGGTAAGGTCGGTGTTTTCTATGAATCTTTTTAAGGGTATCTATTATGTTTTGTATATCACCTATGCACGTAGTTAATAAGTCAATATTGACTTTACGAATTTGCGAGAACGGGTTGGCTGATGTAGACCTGACCAAATGTAAACTGTGTCAACAAAATTATTCGCACACCCTCCGTCACTATGTGATGGAGTGCGAAAAGATACGTGAATTTAGAGACAATTCTATAACCAATGTTCCAACGATGTGTAAATATTTCATTCAAAATTATCTGCTTCCAGAAATTTTAGCCAAATGTCCCCAGTTTGCTAACTGTAGATAGTAACTAAGTGATTGTAACCTATCCACCGCTGCCCACTGGATGGGGGGCGGTGTGCAGGACAAACATATAAATTTTGAGACTAGCTCTCCACATATGTCAGTTGCTTAATTTAGAAACTGTACTTGTGGTCGATCTCGAACCCATTGATGATGTGACGACTTATACTGAATTTGGTAACTAGCTCATCAAGATTGTAACTTGCTTAGCTAAATGAGTTGTGGGGTTCAGTTCCTGAACCCATTATGTGCCTCTGTAACCCTTTCCACTACCGCCCACAAGATGGGTATGGGGTGCATAATAAATGAATTATCTGCTTTTGCGACTAGAGCTGAGGAATGTGGCCTCCTTATCTCTGTACAGAAAACTCGTGCCCTCATTCCATGTGGTATTCCACCACCCAATTATCATATAGACGGGCGAGCACTTGAGAACTGCGAGTCTTACAGATACCTTGGTGTCCCCATTAACGACCCTGGGTACCTTAATCTTCTCTCAAGAGGAGACTTTGGGAGAGATTAAAGCCCTTGCGGGTCCTTGTTGGTGTCAATCATGGACTTAACGTGAGACTTGCTAGAATGTTTTATGTATCATTTATACGCTCTGTGATTGACTACAATGTTCTACATCTCACACTGTATACTGACAAAGAGCTGAAATATCTTGAAACATTGCAAAATGAAGCTATGCGTCTCATCCTTGGGGCTCCAAAGTCCACGAGAATAGTTAATATGAGAGCAGAGTTAAAATTACCTACCATAAGTGAGAGAATTTTGTCTATTACCACAGTTTTCGGCGTGAAGGCATTGAGTAGATCTCGGCAACACATGAAATTTCAAAGCTGAACTTTCTAATATGCTGCACTCACCTGAGGTCTATAGAAGAAGAACGAAATCTGATTATGTTTATTGGTTCTACAAGGTAACCAACTCCATCAAAATGTGAAATATGTACCCAAATCAATTAATGATTACTCAACCAACTAATCCATGAGATAACTGGATCTATCAGTTCATAGATCTATCAGTGTACACCATACATCAGTAAAACAGTTAAAAAAATCACTGAGAGTAAACAGGTTATGGGTAACAATGTGTATCAGTGCTATAATGTCCCTAACATTCTTGAACCTATATTATTTGCTGACGATACTACCCTCAACTACTCAGACCCCAACCCCCACATACTAAATAATTTTGTAAATAATGAATTAAAAAAGTCCACTTATGGATATCAACGAACAAACTCACACTTAACTTAAAAAAAGACCTACTACATCTTATTTGGAAGCAAATCAACAAATGCAATTCAGCTTCAGATAGATAATGTTAACATCAGTAATAAAAATGATGGAAAGTTTCTTGGCCTATTCCTAGACAAGAGACTCAACTTTAGCACCCACATTCAATACATAACTAAGAAAGTCTCTAAGACAGTTGGTATTCTCTCTAAGATCAGTTATTATGTTCCAAACTCTGCTCTCCTCTCATTATATTACGCGCTAATCTATCTTTATCTTAGATATGGTATCTGTGCATGGGGGTTATACCACTGCAAACTACCTCAAGTCCATCATCACCTAGCAAAAATCTGCTATCAGAATAATAACAAATTCTGCTTTCAGACAACACTCAGCCCCCTTGTTTAACTCCCTAAACAAGCTAAACATAAACTCACTCCACACATTCTTTTGTGTCAACTACATTAACAAAACCCTGTTCCTAAATGCTAACCCTGGTCTGAAACTTTTCCTGGACACATGTAATAGGACCCATTATCACCAAACCAGAAATAAATATCTCTTTGAAATCCCCAGTCAAACTTATTCTGTGTAAACACTCTATGCAAATAAAGAGACATTGTTAATAGCACTCACTCCCCAAGGAATTGAAAAGCTGTCCAACTTTTGCCTTATTCAAAAACGAAACAAAAAAACACCTAATTTCATCTTCATAGTTTCCTACCTGGTGGTTTAAACTCTCACTGTATCTTGTGCTACTCAATCCCCCAATATATGTACCTAAGCCATATAACTTTACCATTGTAATCATTGTTATTATATTATATCATGATTGTTATATTGAACGCATATTTTATTACATTATACCTTGAAATAATCCTCAAATTATGATACAAAGTACCTAGCACTGTTTATAATCCTCAAATGTTACTTTAATTTACCTATTTTGTCAAATTTTCTTACAATGAAGCTGTTAAATTTTATTAAATTTGGCTAGAAATTACCTACCTAAAATTATCCGTTAGATTAAGGACCTGCCCGTAATGCTATGCGTGTTAGTGGCTTTACAAGAATGTAAACACATCGATGCTATGTACTCTCATAACCCCAATATACCTTCTTGTATATATATAAATATATAAACTAATTAATCTAATTACCCATGAAAGTGGATATATATCCTAACTCATTCAGTCCTAAACTAATTGAACCCCAGGGAGGAATTACTGACCCCGCCCAGGATACAACCCCATAACAAGCCGACTACCTCCTGAATGCCTACTCACTACTAGGTGAACAGGGCATTAAGTGATAGGAAATGAACCCAACCACTTCTGTCGCGCCCGGGATTCGAACCCGAAATTCTCGATTGTGCATTGAGAACGAACCCGACTGTGCATCCTGGACCCGTATCTTATCTTTCTTATCTGAAAACATCCGCTGTCTAGTTGTCTTATACTTACACTTCGTAATAATAATGGCAGGATAAATTAAATAAATTAAATCTAAATAATAATAATAATAATAATAATAATAATAATAATAATAATAATAATAATAATAATAATAGGCTAAATATTAAACTTAACTGCAAAGAAAACGATTAAACTTGAGTCTCATAAGAGTTCCCCAGTGTCACAAATATGACGTCACACACACTTTATTTATTATTTTTGCGTTATACTTGGGTAAGGTAGCTTAAAGTGTGTTAGATTAGGTTAGGCTAGGCTACATTAGGATATAATAGGCTTATTTAAAGAGCCATGATAACGTTATATGAAATATATTTTTGAGGGTTAGTGAACACACTGGCTGAAGTTATCGTACATGCAGCGGGAGGCGACGCATGTGCAGTAGAGCCTCACACGACTGCTTCCCGTCCCACATGTAGAGGCGAGTACTGACGCTCCTCTCTAATACAATATTTGCCTTATAATAAGGTGTTCTAGGCTCTTAACAGTGCACGTAGGTGCTGCAGAGCAGTAATTATTGTGGCCGAGATAATAATTTGATCTCATAAGTCTGCTACGTCTTGAAATATTTATTAGGGAAGGCAAATTACCGCTGGCCGCCCCTGCCTCAGTGGCTTATCAAAGTGTATGTGTAGGCGTTAATATATATATATATATATATATATATATATATATATATATATATATATATATATATATATATATATATATATATATATATATATATATATATTAATATATATATATATATATATATATATATATATATATATATATATATATATATATATATATATATATATATATATATATATATATATATATATATTCATTAATTGGCTGTTGATTCACCAACCAGCAATCAACAGCCAATTAATGCACAACTATATTCTACCCACTTCAAGACTCTGAACCAATATAGAAGCAGCAAGAGGAAGTGTGGGCCAATAGGCCTTCTGCAGTTACTTCCATTCTTATGCCCCCTTATCCAATTAATACCCATTGTTTAGTGTTCTGTCTTCCATTTGTCACAAATTTGTTCACCTCATCCAAAACTGTTGCACCATATCACCTCACCCAAGTATGAGTATATATGACGGATAAGGTGTTTAGTGTTAGCGTAAGTAAAACTATGTTTATTGTTTTCAGGTTACAGTTGTGTGTGTGTAAACTAAAGTCTTTGAAAATGCAATAAGTTATTACGAAACGCGTTCAAGCGTCGCGTCAGACTAGAAATAAAAATGAATTTTGGAGAATTGATTTTTCAATTACCATCAACAGTAAAAAGAAACATAAGAAATATTGAGAAAATTCGTGTTAGAATTATTAATCTCACCTTTTTGGTTATATTTAACAATATATATATATATATATATATATATATATATATATATATATATATATATATATATATATATATATCACTAAGAACTCTTTGACCCGGCCAGGATTCGAACCCATGCTGTCCAGGATCACCCCTAAACGTACACAGTACCGTGACCACCGCACCAATGATCGTCTATAAGGGATACAAGACACTCCGTACATTGACAGCATCGCACACTAATATTTTTACCACTTCGGACACCAGCTTTGGACGTTTCGCATATGTGTACGTGTTACCTATTAAAACGACAATATAATGCTATTAACATTTAAAATCTTCTACTTAACAGGCATATAGTTATTAAATGAAGTTTAGTGATGTAATAGACATAATCCGGAGTTGGTAAGGACGCCGCCCGCCAGCGAAAACACAACACACCCGAATGCCCACAAACACAATACAGCGCACAACACTTCTGTCAGTTTTTGGATAAACTCCTTTTATATTTATTATGTGATAGTTATACTTGTATAAAATGATAACTATTATAGGTAAGCGCCTAATATTTAATATTAATCAATAAAAAAGAAGTGAGAAGCCACACGCCTGTCTGTACATGTCTTTTGTGTATAAGTATTTTGGGCGCTCATGTACTTGTGCTCTAGCTGGCGTTCACAACTGTTCTTGCCTACAAGCATTAGAATGAAACAAACGAATTTATTTATCCATGATGTTAACACTCAGGCCGTCATACGAGGACGTAAACCAGTAGACAGAGGAGAGAGAGAGAGAGAGAGAGAGAGAGAGAGAGAGAGAGAGAGAGAGAGAGAGAGAGAGAGAGAGAGAGAGAGAGAGAGAGAGAGAGAGAGAGAGAGAGAGAGAGAGAGAGAGAGAGAGAGAGAGAGAGAGAGAGAGAGAGAGAGAGAGAGAGAGAGAGAGAGAGAGAGAGAGGGAGAAAGAGAAAGAGATAGTGAAGAAGAGTGAGGCAGAGCGAGGACGAGAGCGAGTGTGGGCGAGGGAGAGTGAGACACTAGTGAGGGAGAGTGAGACACTAGTGAGAGAGAGTGAGATAGAAAGATAGAAATATTCGTAGTCACAGCCTTCGTATGAGTTACCGAGTGACGCTGCCACCACCCTGAGTTACCGGACAGGGGACCGGAGTGAGGTTCGTAGGTCTTGCAGTTGGAATAAACCTACCAGGACAGGTGTAGGGGACAATTGAACGGTGCAAAGATCTTGGCCTGTCACTCGAATAATCCTGACCACTTGGGAACTACAGTGTACACAAGAATAAGGCGGGACACACCCAATACTAACACCTCAACACGGGACAGACGGGGGGAGGAGTACTGGATAATTACGGACACTAGGTCACTAGGGCAAAGGGACGGTAGGCCCAATATCACTAAGACAAGGAACCATTAATACACATTTATTAACACTTGACAATATATGACTTTATTTGAAATAATTAAATAGGCACTTCCCTAACTATTTCCTACCAGAGGCAAAGAGTACTGAATGAGGTGCTTTAGTTCAAGAGAGCCGTACTTACTCGTATGGTGTTCCACTGTTCTGGAGATGATGTTCCCTCCCTGAGTCCACTCACACTGTCCTACTGGGCTTCACCCACTCAACTGTTCCTCTTGCATGATCTCCTGCTCCTCAGCTGAACATGAGGGTTTGCATTTGATGTGGAGGGGTTAATACCTGAAGATTATCATGACGGCATCAACTCTGACCTACTCGTGACTCGGTGACCGTTGACCTGTCCTCCTGGTTAACTTGTACAGAGGTGTAACTTTTCCATTGTCTGGTGCCTGTGGGTTGTTCATGCTCCACGTGGCTTGTTCATGCTGTTATGATGTTCATGTTGTACTACTATGTACTGCTCTCTTGTTACAGAGTAGCCTGGTCCCTGTGTAGCCTGGTCATTGAGTAGCCTGGTCATTGAGTAGCCTGGTCATTGAGTAGCCTGGTCATTGAGTAGCCTGGTCATTGAGTAGCCTGGTCATTGAGTAGCCTGGTCATTGAGTAGCCTGGTCATTGAGTAGCCTGGTCATCCAGTAGCCTGGTCATCCAGTAGCCTGGTCATCCAGTAGCCTGGTCATCCAGTAGCCTGGTCATCCAGTAGCCTGGTCATTCAGTTGTGACTACTTCCCCAATGTGTAAAACACAGGTTATGAAAACCCTGTAAATATATGTAAATATTTATTTCCAGTAAATCCTTATATATTGTACAGTGACTTTCTGCTCCTGTGTGGGCCATGCCAACCATATGGGCCGGACGTTAGAGCGACGGTCTCGCTTCATGCAGGTCGGCGATCAATCCCCGACCGTCCATAAGTGGTTGGGCACCATTCATGCCCCCGTCTTATCCCAAATCCTTATCCTGACCCCTTCCCAGTGCTATATAGTCATAATGGCTTGGCGCTTTGGCCTGATAGTTCCCTCCCTCCTCTGTGGACCAAGTGTGTTGGTAAGAGATGTTTACAGGTGTGACCATAAGAATAATTATACTATACTGCACCTTCAAGAGGCATAGATGAGCAAGGTGTAGATGAGGACAGTCTAGCACATGGAACTACACAAACAGGTACAGAAATATGTTGACCGAACCACACACTAGAAAGTGAAGGGACGACGACGTTTCGGTCCGTCTTGGACCATTCTCAAGTCGATTGTGAGAATGGTCCAGGACGGACCGAAACGTCATCGTCCTTTCACTTTCTAGTGTGGGGTTTTGTCAATATATTTTTGCCACGTTATTGTGACTCCTCGTCTGCGCAGGTAACTCAAAATTGAGTTACCTGCGAAACTAAACTCAAAATTCGCCTGGGAGAAACCCTGCCCTGTAAAGTCTGGCAAAATCTCAGAAAGATAGAGTGGGATGCCCTTATGGAACTAAACAATAGGACGGACATAGTGATTAAAGTAACCGACAAAGGGGCGACAATGGCAGTATGAGGCAAGGAGAACTACAGGTGGGAAGGCCTCCACCAACTAGATGCTCCCACAAACCAGTTTATACAATTCCAGGAGAGGCAGTGGGAAACGCGCAAGAAGTCGGAACTAAGTGCTGACCATATACTCCAACACAAACGGTACAGAGGGACTCCTGACAGCAGCGGCCAGGGATGTATTTATAGCATTTTCATACGCAATACCGCCACCATACGTCCTGCCAAAAGTACATAAATTGTTAAATCCAGATGCACACATGGTCAGGAAGGCCCATACTGAGTGGCTGTGGGGCGTCAACGTGACCCATAGATCTGATACACATGGCACTCTTCGCGCCCTTTTGGGCCTCTTGC
Organism: Procambarus clarkii; assembly: GCF_040958095.1. Lineage (NCBI taxonomy): Eukaryota > Metazoa > Arthropoda > Malacostraca > Decapoda > Cambaridae > Procambarus > Procambarus clarkii. The sequence goes on along the minus strand of NC_091209.1, from coordinate 6,471,026 downwards.
TGGAATGCCTAAAGGATGTTATGGACTTTCTGGCCAGATCACAAAACCACAGGGAACCTATTCCATTAGGGGCAGACCTTCATCCTCTGGACAAAGTATCCTTGTGCCCCAGCATTCCCCAGAGAGGCACGGTAGATTGCGACCTTTTTCGACACTCAAGGGACAAATCCAAGCAGAACTGCAGGAGGCATCAGACAGGAGACCACCACCCAGAGCCCTGCTAGAAGAATGTATATTACACATAATGAGAGACACGTTGCTACATTTCAATGGGAGTGCTTACAGGCAAATCAAATGCACTGCAGTAGACGGAAGCACCAGCATCTCAGTGGTGGAAACTTGCGTACAGAGAGTACGTGTTGGAAGAGCTCAGAGAACAGCACTACCCCTGATCTACTGCAGATACAGCAATGACTTTTTTTGGCATAACAGCGAGGGAGGTGAACAAGACCTTCAGATTTTTTTTTATTGTTTTAATGGAGTTCATGGGAATTTTAATTTTACATTAGAAAGCAGTGAAACGGAGCTGGCCTTCTTAAACACACATGTGTATCTAGATAACAACAATGGGGTGCGGATGGGGATCCATATAAAAGTTCCAAGCTACATTCATGCCACTCACCATCATTCAAACACTCCCTACTGTACTCACTGGCAATAAGGTTAAAAAGAACAGCGAGTGAGGGTAACAGACTAGAGAAGGTGCTAAATGATCTCTCGAGTTTCTTTTCTAAACGAAGATATCCGGACAGGATTCTCAGCAATGCAGAAATGAAACTGGCATTAACGGAATGACAATCGGTAATTCATACAAATAATAAATGTAACAACATGATAGAGTGATAATACCAACATTGTACGCACCCACTTCGGCAGGGCCGATACGAAGGGAACTAAACATTCCATGAGAATGGATCAACAGGATATATGCAGAACACACAGCGCGGGTCTCCTCGAACAAACCTTGGATGCTGGCACGGTGAAAAGGACAATTTTCAGCTTACATACCGGTGAGTTACCAATTCCCTATATCCAAAAGTGATAGGCCTAAGAACGAATAAAATAATTACTTTCTCCAGGCAGCTATAAAGGTGCCATTTGTGTATCGGGAATTAGCTCAACGTGGTTGATACGTCTCGGTCTTAAACAGCACTCTGAAAAGGTCTTGGATTGTGTACCGTGGCAGTCGCTCGCCGGAAGTCTCTCCTTTTGAGTTCCCTGGAATCAAATAGTAAGGATATTATTCTCTGATTGATGTCCTATTTGATGTAATGATCATGAGAGCATTAATAAGTTTTCCAAGCACACAGGAGTAGCAGGCCAACGTCGACCAGGAGTAGCAGGCCAACGTCGACCAGGAGTAGTAAGCCAACGTCGACCAGGAGTGCACACACGTGATGTCAAGGTCTGTTGAACCTGCAGAGAGATCCACGAGACTACTCTAGAGGTTGGTGAAATAGCACGCCATGATGATGGTTATTTCTTAAAATGATGGGACTGCACGATGTATATACAGATGAAAGAGTACAGCACTTCCTTCCACCCTGGCAGATAGTACCTTTTGACATCCTGACCCCTGCATACTCCACCAAGAAACTAATCACAAGCAACCCTCATGCTCAGCTTGCTGCTAAATTAAACACCATAGAACACATTCACAATATACAAACTGAAAACAACATAGCACAGACCATATACACTGACGGATCACTCAATACAGCTACAGGGAGGGCAGGAAGTGCTGTTATTGCTCATCAGCCCGATGGCAGCACAATTCAAAGGAATATCTGAATTAGTAACTGGGCATCCACAATGCAAGCCGAGTTGGTAGCAATACTGGTAGCACTCGAAATTATTGACAATACTGAAGTAGACAGCTTAATTATTTCCGACTCCCTTTCCTCACTACGAGCAATAAACAGTTTGCAATCAAGTAATAACGTGCTTGTCTTGGAAGCTAGACGTAGATATATAAGATTACTGAGCAAGAGGGTATATATAAAAATGTTGTGGATTCCTTCTCACATTGGCCTGCAGGAATATGACAAAGTTGACGCCCTTGCTAAGGCTGCAGTAAATAAAGACAGTATTGAATGGAATCTTGAGTTATCAAATAGTTCCCTTAAAAGTGTCATTAGACAAGAACTACTGGATGGATTTGAAGAAAGTAGAACTGTGCAAACTGGAACTAGCACATCCATTGTTCGTCACAATGAAATGTGTGAAGTAAAACATGTGTATGGGGCAAGTAACAAAGTCAGTAGACTAACAGATGTTGTTACAGCTCGTATAAGACTTGGATACAAGTATCTCTGGCAGTTCGGCTTGTATAGGGATCTAGATGAAGTCAAGTCAAGGAGTAAAGTGTAAAGTGTGTGGACAAAGACAGGGACACACACTCGAACACTATATCTTGCATTGTAGTAAAATTGAGCCATTTAGAGATAAATCTAAGCTCACTCTGTATGATATGGCAACCTATCATATTACCATGGATAAATTACCTGAAATCCTTGCACTGTATCCACATTTCGCTTCCAGTAGATAAACGACGTATGAGATGAAGAAACAAGTAGTGTATTGTGAAGACTAATAATAAACAGAAGCTACCCTATGACTATCTCTATTGGTCAAACTATTATGTATCAGCGATAAAACCTACCATTAATGTATAATGACTTACTCTAAATGTATAGCTCTTGAAATAGCATTTTCTCTGTAACTAGCTAACATTGTAACTATAAGGTGTGAAGGATAGATGAAATTGTTTATGTAATAATCTAAGATGAGGTCTGATAAAGACCTTTTGTGCCCTCTGTAATGCTTTTTGCGCTACCGCTCACAGGATGGGTATGGGATGCACAATAAACTAGCCGCCTCCGGCGGCAAGAATCAAAATCTTAGTAATACTACGAAGTTGACTCCCATGACTGGTCTTCATTGTGGGTACTGATGTGGGTACTTTAAAACTGGTGTGGAGCGAGCTGAAGGTAGTTAACTATCTTGCAGTCCATAATAAACAAGAGGATCCAGGCTGGAGGGACACAGTGCCTCCTAGCCTCTGTGAAATTGTAATTTGTGTTCACCCCATGCAACAATATTACACATGTATAGTTACCATGATACATGCACACCAAACCTACCTCATAGATGTGTCATCACACATGCATATTGTGAATACTTTTTGGCTCTCAATTCGCTTCTAGACATGAAAGAAGTCCGAGGCCAAGTGAGTCACCAAGCTCCTTGAGGCGATCTTCATCCTCCTGGGGAAGCGAGTCCTTGGTATAGACAGAAAGGCCATCAGTGGTGATGCCCTTCTGGTGGAGGCTTCGTGCTAGGCTCTCCACACCAACACCTGCAGACGGGAGAGCATAATGAGGCACACACCTGAGATATACAAGAGTTGTTACATTCTTGTACAGCCACTAGTACGCGTAGCGTTTCGGGCAGGTCCCTGGAATACGATCCCCGCCGCGAAGAATCGTTGTTACAACCAAGTACACATTTTACTGTTGAGTTAAACAGAGGCTACAGTTAAGGATTTGCACCCAGTAAATCCTCCCCGGCCAGGATACGAATCCATGACAAAGCGCTCGCGGAACGCCAGGCGAGTGTCTTACCAGTACACCACGGAGACTGGTAGATCTGACTAACTGGTTAGACCTGACTAACTCATACAGCAAACGCTAAAATCAGCGAAATATAATTTGCTCTACTATCACGTGAGGCTAAACCGCCCCCTAGGCTATTCTTGAAGCATTACAACAAAACAAACTAATGTAATATAAAGACACTGAAGGTTTTAGCGTCAACTCTGAGGGATTCTAGTCTTCCACACACTCAAGATATCATAGTTATTAAGACTATACTTACTAGTGAGGTGAGTATCAGCGAAATCAATTTCAAAATAGAACCCTTTACTGGATTCGGGACACAGTTGACGAGCCAAGTCGCAGCACCAGTCGATGTCAGGGCTGTCATCTGTGAGGCAGCGAATTACTGACAAACGTAGATAGAGGAGTGAATATGGCAGTCTGGCCAGGGTGGCTGGGTCCATGATGTCGCCCGTGGCATCCAGTATAATATCTGTAGGTGCACATTTGCATGTTATATTGCTCAATTCAAAATCAAAACAAAACCTTCAGACACACTAAGATGTATCTCCTGTTCTCACTGGTGGACATAATAAACACTGGGATGTATCTCCTACTCTGATTGGTAGCCACGATAAACACTGGGATGTATCTCCTGCTCTCATTGGTGGACATAATAAACACTTGGATGTATCTCCTACTCTGATTGGTAGCCACGATAAACACTGGGATGTATCTCCTGCTCTCATTGGTGGACATAATAAACACTTGGATGTATCTCCTACTCTGATTGGTAGCCACGATAAACACTGGGATGTATCTCCTGCTCTCATTGGTGGACATAATAAACACTTGGATGTATCTTCTACTCTTATTGGTGGACATGATAAATACTGGGATGTATCTCCTGCTCTCATTGGTGGACATGATAAACACTGGGATGTATCTCCTGCTCTCATTGGTGGACATGATAAACACTGGGATGTATCTCCTGCTCTCATTGGAGGACATGATAAACACTGGGATGTATCTCCTGCTCTCATCGGTGGACATGATAAACACTGGGATGTATCTCCTGCTCTCATTGGTGGACATGATAAACACTGGGATGTATCTCCTGCTCTTATTGGTGGACATGATAAACACTGGGATGTATCTCCTGCTCTCATCGGTGGACATGATAAACACTGGGATGTATCTCCTGCTCTCATTGGTGGACATGATAAACACTGGGATGTATCTCCTGCTCTCATTGGTGGACGTGATAAACACTGGGATGTATCTCCTGCTCTCATTGGTGGGAGAGAGTAAACAATGAAGGCACAATAAGACAGTCCATCCTCCCGCTTACACAACATTTAATAACCATATAGTCTGTGCCATATAGTAACCATATTTTGTTGGGTTTGCCTGTGCTTGTGTGTTGGTAGCCCTCCTTGGGATCGAGCACTCCACAGCTGTTGACCTGGGTGAACTAAACGTCTTGGTGGCGAAGCGTTTGGGTGCTCTGTACCTTATTCACTATGGGCCTCCTTCCTCATCTTTTCGTGTGCTTCTCCCAGCCCTTCCATCACTCCTTGAGTGCGTGGGGCATTTTGAGGCTGTCACGGCCCATTTTTGTTTGCTATGGGGGTTTTCCCAGATCCTGAATTTACCTGAGGGCCACTAATACTAGTGGCCTCGATGAGGACAGGAAGCCGGGGGTTTGTCAAAGGTCCCCCCATTTGCCCTGATGATCTTTTGCAGCTGTATTTTAAAATTTAGCAGGATTTTGGCGTTTATGGCTTCGGCGGGTAGGTGGTTCCACGGGTTTACAACACTATGGGTGAAAAAGCATCTCCTGTTTTCTGTCCAACATTGTGGTTTGTTGAGCTTGAATCAGTTGCGCCAGACACGTTGCTCGGTGCCTGGTGCTTGTTCCTAGGCAATCCAATGGTTTCTTGTCATGACCTATCTCCTGTGATACGGTTTTGTTTTCTTGTTGTGTGTGGGTGAGTTAGGTCGGAGAGCCTGGGACCTGATGCTGTGTCCTAGGTTCTAGGGTTCTGTCAACCCTAGGACCTGATGCTGTGTCCCAGGTTCTAGGGTTCTGTCAACCCTAGGACCTGATGCTGTGTCCCAGGTTCTAGAGTTCTGTCAACCCTAGGACCTGATGCTGTGTCCCAGGTTCTAGGGTTCTGTCAACCCTAGGACCTGATGCTGTGTCCCAGGTTCTAGGGTTCTGTCAACCCTAGGACCTGATGCTGTGTCCTAGGTTCTAGGGTTCTGTCAACCCTAGGACCTGATGCTGTGTCCCAGGTTCTAGGGTTCTGTCAACCCTAGGACCTGATGCTGTGTCCCAGGTTCTAGGGTTCTGTCAACCCTAGGACCTGATGCTGTGTACCAGGTTCTAGGGTTCTAACAACCCTAGGACCTGATGCTGTGTCTCAGGTTCTAGGGTTCTGTCAATCCTTGGACCTGATGCTGTGTCCCAGGTTCTAGGGTTCTGTCAACCCCAGGACCTGATGCTGTGTCCCAGGTTCTAGGGTTCTGTCAACCCTAGGACCTGATGCTGTGTCCCAGGTTCTAGGGTTCTGTCAATCCTAGGACCTGATGCTGTGTCCCAGGTTCTAGGGTTCTGTCAACCCTAGGACCTGATGCTGTGTCCCAGGTTCTAGGGTTCTGTCAACCCCAGGACCTGATGCTGTGTCTCAGGTTCTAGGGTTCTGTCAACCTTGGGACCTGATGCTGTGTCCCAGGTTCTAGGGTTCTGTCAACCCTAGGACCTGATGCTGTGTCTCAGGTTCTAGGGTTCTGTCAACCCCAGGACCTGATGCTGTGTCTCAGGTTCTAGGGTTCTGTCAACCCTGGGACCTGATCCTACCCAATCCCCCAATATGTGTTCCTAAGCCATACAACTTCACCACTGTAATCACTCCTTTCATCTTATATCGTGGTTGTTATTTTGAACGCAAATTTTACTATAATGTATCTATTAATAATGCTCAATTTATACTACAATATACATATAAATTGTCATCAAATTTTCTTACAATGTACCTGTTAATAATATTCTTCAAATTTTGCTAGAAATTACCTACTTAAAATTATCTGTTAGATTAAGGACCTGTCCAAAATGCTATGCATGTTGGTAGCTTTACACGGATGTAACAACGTCAATGCTATGTACTCTCATAAACCCAATGTATCTTGTATATAAATAAATAAATATATCAAAGTAGAGTTTACCATCCTTATAAACAATATTTGGCCTTAGTAAATGTGTAGGTATATATATATATAACCTAAGTAAAGAAATACATACTGTTCTTATTGCTAGTAAGTCATGCACAGAAGTATAGAGAATAAATGATGATGACAATACTCACAAAAGTTTTTGATGTTTGGAAGATGTGGCATGTGATCTAGAAGGATGGGCAGCTCCTGTAGAGTGACACGCAGGTATAGACTGACTATGCTGTCTGGCAAGCTGGGAACGGCTTTCTCAGACAGGTGGCCAGCAAACTCCTTCAAGATACATTCGCTTCCCGGCGCTGTCAAAGTTTCCAAATATACGTCTGAGAATTCGTCATTTTCATTGTGGTGGTAAAAGAGAAATAATGATAGAATGATTTTCCTTTTAACTAGCACTGACATAAGAGGACTGATCTGGCTGAGTTGTGGTTTACTGTTGATGACAATAGAAAGACTCCTAGGTTTAAGGGTCATCTTGTTAAGAACAAGTGGCAGGACGTCACATGAATTAGCATTTTTTATATCCCAGTGCTTTTGGTCAGACAGCTCCTTGACGACGGCTTCGATGATGTGCTCATTCATGTGGGACTCGACTATGTGCTTTAACACCTCATCTTCGGGTTTTGCCATGTCAATTACCTGAGAGGCAAATTTGTGTTCCAATTTACGGGCAATCATTACACCTGTAATATTGATTAAGACGTTCTGGTATTTGGCATGATTACTAATTACCCCATCATGCGTCTTGCCTTCTCCCTCTAACATAACATCATGTAATAGGTTTGGTTTCCTCCATCCATCTATGTAATGGCTACGCGCTGGTTGGCCGCCTCTCTCCTTGTCTGCCTTCAACAACTGCGCGAGCAGGGCCTTGCTGGCACAGTACTCCTGGTATCTGGAGTGAAAGTAACCATAAACCCACACCAGTTTGAGACCTCGACGAGAACTGGTTCTTGTAAAGTAGTTGGACAAGACCTCCTCGTGTGGGAGCTTCAGGGCTTTACATTTCAACTTAATCTCTTTTACCGTGTCCGGCTGGAGATCAAACTCCTTCCTCACGATCCCTCGTAAACTGATCTCTTCAAAGAATAACAAGAACTCGTCACATTTGTCTTCGGGGTCTTCCACTTGTTTGATCTTGAGTCTGGATATTAGCTTCTCGGTTATGAAGTTGTGGATCTGTTCGTAGACTTCGGTGCTCGTGGTGAGCTTCTTAAAATCTTCTGGAGTCTCGACGCACAGGAGCGCCAGCAAGGTCAAGGTGAGTGGTGTGTTGAGGTAATCTCCAAGTAACTCACTCATCTTCTCCAGCCTCTGTGTAAACCTGTCTTCGGTGGCTTTTTGCTTGCTCTTGTCAGTCTCCAGTGCATTGATGATTCTGTTGACGTATTTTAAACGATGTTCTGGACTTATGCCCAAGACGAGTATGTTGTAGCGAGTTTTGTTGGACGGGATGAGCAGTGAGAGGTCTTGATCCCAGCCTGGACGTGTAGTTATCACAAGCTTCACATTCATGCCAGGGAGAGGCAACAGCTCCTTCAGCAACTTTTCTGAGTTCTCATTGACCTCGTCGTAGCCATCAATTAAGACTAATATGTTTAAGCTCAATATTATCTCCTTAAACATCTGGAAGTCAACATCTGAGTTGAGCAATGTTTGAGGCAGCAAATTGTTGATGATATCATCGATAGTATTAAGATGTCTGTCTCTGCACAATACATAGAAAACAAGGTCCACAGTGTCGAGGTGATGTATGGCCAAAGGGTCCCTTACCCACTTCTCAAGGATGAGCTTGAGTAAAGTTGTCTTGCCCATACCACCTTCCCCCGTCAGGAGGACACACTGAGGCAGTCTTCCGTCCTCTCGTCTGATAGTCAAGAGGTCTTCATATTCGATGTCCTGAACCTTAGGTGTGTGGGAAGGTCGTACACCTATTGTGGAGTCTTGAACAAGCTGCAGTTTTGTGAAGGTGTGACTTGGGTCGTGTTTAATGTTGAGCAGGAGCCAGGGTGCGGGCTCGATCTGGTACAGCTGTCGGTACCCATCAGTTAGCTCCTGCTTGCTGTTCTGCTTAACCTCTTCTATTATTTGTGCTTTGAAGAGTTTAATCTCCTCGTGAAGCTGATCCAAGTGTGTCGGATCCGTGGGATCCAGTGATTCTCTGATCTTTTTTGGCAGTCCTTCAATATACTCGGTGACATCCTTGATCACCTGGTCCACTTCCTGGCTGTCTCTCCCACCCCGGGCGCCGGCCACACTCAACATCTCCTTCAGTAAGTCACTAAGCTCAGTTAGCGTTGTCTTGAGCTCGTGCTCCGTCATCTTCACGTGTTTATGTGCCAACGTGTTTCGGTGTTGTTTCAACTTATGAATGAGGTGTTCGAGCGATGGCCCGCGAGTGGTCCACTTGGGGTCATTAGTATCTGCCAGACCACACACGCGTTGCAATAAGCTGTATAATAAGGTGATATCAAATGTATTTACAGTAGTGACGTCGATGGAATTGTCGAGGCTGTGCCGCTGGTGAGTATTGAAGGCCTTCTTGTAGTCGGCATTAGTGAACCCAAGGGTCTGAGTGAAGTGCGTATTTATTGGGTAGCTTCCCTGGTACAACCACACAAACACACTACCTAGTGCATCTCGTCCGGCCTTAGTCACAGCCAGCTCATACCGTAATCTGTTGAGATCTTCCTCTTGGACTACTTCGGCTGGCGTCAGGGCGGCCATGTTGGATTTTATAATTTGCTCAGAACAGCTCTCGGTGAATCCTCGCTAGAATTTTGTTATTTGCAAAGTGAATTGTTGTCCAATAGCTTTACAAATGACCAGATAGTATTTAATGAATTTCATTGTTTTGAAACAGAGTAAATTTGTAAAAAAAATCACAAATCTCAAAACTTTATCCAATAAATATATATATCAATGATTTCCTCATGTGCCGTGAATACCATACTTAAGGAAAGACATTTCATTAGGTGTGTGAAGACCCCGGCGGCTTCTGTTGCCTCCTGTTGTGGGGCTTTCTGATAAGTACACTTATCTCTTCACCTTGATACTTAAAACATATTTAGCTGTTCACTGTAAATATGGTCCAGTGTCATAACAGAACCCTCCAGAGCATGAAGGAAAATTTACATGTAACGAGATAGAACTTTGTGTCCTACGAGCACATACATGTTGTCTTTCTTTTCTATAAGATCTTATTTCCTTTCTGTAAGATCTTATTTCCTTTCTATAAGATCATATTTCCTTTCTGTAAGATCTTATTTCCTTTCTATAAGATCATATTTCCTTTCTGTAAGATCTTATTTCCTTTCTATAAGATCTTACAAATGAGATCACATGAGATTTCCTTTCTATAAGATCTTATTTCCTTTTTATAAGATCTTATTTCCTTTCTATAAGATCTTATTTCCTTTCTCTAAGATCTTATTTCCTTTCTATAAGATCTTATTTCTTTCTATAAGATCTTATTTCCTTTCTATAAGATCTTATTTCCTTTCTATAAGATCTTATTTCCTTTCTATAAGATCTTATTTCATTCTATAAGATCTTATTTCCTGTCTATAAGATCTTATTTCCTTTCCATAAGATCTTATTTCTTTCTATAAGATCTTATTTCTTTCTATAAGATGTTATTTCCTTTCTATAAGATCTTATTTCTTTCTATAAGATGTTATTTCCTTTCTATAAGATCTTATTTCTTTCTATAAGATCTTATTTCTTTCTATAAGATGTTATTTCCTTTCTATAAGATCTTATTTCTTTTCTATAAGATCTTATTTTATTATTATATTTATGCAGATCGCTGAATTATTATGTTCCATAACTTACACTTCCTCTTGTTTCAAAACAAGTTACTTGATAATATAATATTTCTCGGTTGGTCTCTTGCCTTTTCTCCTCCAAACGTGTGTTGAACAGAATCTACATCTGCCTTAAGAAAGTCCATCGGATTCCTGACATTTTCTGGAAATAAATTTAAAAGTTAAAAAAATTTAAATTTTCATAAAATTTTCTTAGATTAAGGACCTGCCCGAAACGCTGCGCGTACTAGTGGCTTTACAAGACTGTAATTACCATATTATGTATCCTCACAATCCCAATGTACCTTCTTGTATATGCATAAATTAATAAATAAATGGAAAACAATTTCAGGATCATATTACTTCGTGATAATTATTAATTTAATATTTAGTACAATAAACAATCTGTATCTATAACTTGGAATGTGTGTCTGTATAAGGTTGGAGATGCTCAGGCCAGATGCTTGAGCAGCCTCACCTAACTTTGCACTCTGATTCCTGTTGGGTACATGCCCAACAGGGTCGCCAGAATTCAAGAGGGAACAGTGTCACAGTCAGAGGCCCTGGTGGCTGAATGGACAGCACTCTGGATTCTTAATCCTAGGGTTCGGGATCGATCCCCGGCGATGGCGAAAACATAGGCAGAGTTTCTTTCACCCTGATGCCACTGTTCACCTAACAATAAATAGGTACCTGGGAGATAGACAGCTGATATGTGTGTGTGTGTGTGTGTGTGTGTGTGTGTGTGTGAACAAATCAGTTGATTGATTGACAGTTGAGAGACGGGCCGAAAGAGCCAGAGCTCAACCCCCGCAAGCACAATTAGGTGAATACAACTAGTAACACCTGTGGCACCAATGCTCATTTCCTTTAATACTTTGACAAAAAAAAGTAATAAAAATATTTTACTCGTCGTACTCTGGTCATAAAGAGTGACAACAGAAATTCAAACCCAGCCGTTATCCTCTAAAAAGCCCCGCCCCCTTTCTCAAAGCCAATGGGACACCGCCTGGCTCCCGCCCGGCCCACCACCCACTAATGGGGACTATTTTATTGCTTGTTTCTTTCATCAATTATAAGAGACATAGAGATGGATAGGAAAGAAGAGACAGAAAGACAGACAGACAAGTGAAGTTTATTTTACTTCTGAACTTAACAGAAGAGAATATAAACAACGTTTACTTCTTATCTTCATGTTGTAGATGTAAACAAACTTTTACTTGCCATCTTTTATTTTTTGATATATACAAGCGTCGGTACATTGTCGTACAGCCACTAGTACACGTAATAAGTACATTCCTGACTGTATAGTACATAATTACGCTTATTGTGCTGTTACATTTACCTCCCCATATATCCTCTTCTTTTTCTGTCAATACACTCAAAATTTTTAGATTCAAGTTTTAGTGTTCAATGCTATATAAACAAAGTTTTAAATATAAAGAATTTCTTTTTCAGTTTTATTAAACAATACAGATTTTATACAAATTTTGAAAATATCCAGAGTTACTTTATAATTTATTGAAAGATTTTAGTTTTGTTTTATTAGTTTTATAAAATTTTAATATCAATATAGCTGTTGGTTAAGTACTAATTGTAATTAAGAAGCAATAATTGCTATTTACATGCTTGTCCTCCTACACTGTTCTGGAAACTGAAACATATTGGATTGGTGACAGGTAAGCTTCTAACATGGATGAAAAATTTCCTAACTGACACAAAAATGAGGGCAGTAATCAGAGGCAAGGTATCGGATTGGAGGAATGTCATGAGTGGAGTACCACAGGGTTCAGTTCTTGCACCAGTGATGTTTATTGTCTACATAAACGATCTACCAGTGGGAATACAGAATTATATGAACATGTTTGCTGATGATGCTAAGATAAAAGGGAAGATAAGAAACCTAGATGACTGTCATGCTCTTCAAGACAACCTAGACAAAATAAGTATATGGAGCAACATTTGGCAAATGGAATTTAATGTGAATAAATGGTATGTTATGGAATGTGGAATAGGAGAACATAGACCTCACACAACCTATATATTATGTGAGAAATCTTTAAAGAATTCTGATAAAGAAAGGGATCTAGGGGTGGTTCTAGATAGAAAACTATCACCTGAGGACCACATTAAGAACATTGTGCGAGGAGCCTATGCTACACTTTCTAACTTCAGAATTGCTTTTAAATACATGGATGGAGAAATGCTAAAGAAAGTGTTCACAACTTTTGTTAGACCAAAGCTAGAATAAGCAGCAGTTGTGTGGTGCCCATATCTTAAGAAGCACATCAACAAACTGGAAAAGGTGCAACGACATGCCACTAAGTGGCTCCCAGAACTGAAGGGCAAGAGCTACGAGGAGAGGTTAGAGGCATTAAATATGCAAAAACTAGAAGATATAAGAAAAAGAGGCGATATGATCACTACGTTCAAAATAGTAACAGGAATCGATAAAATTGATAGGGAAGAATTCCTGAGACCCGGAACTTCAAGAACAAGAGGTCATAGATTTAAACTAACGAAACAAAGCTGCCGGAGAAATATAAGAAAATTCACTTTTGTAAACAGAGTGGTAGACGGTTGGAACAAGTTAGGTGAGAAGGTGGTGGAGGCCAAGAACGTCAGTAATTTCAAAGCATTATATGGCAAAGAGTGCCGGGGAGACGGGACACCACGAGCGTAGCTCTCGTCCTGTAACTACACTTAGGTAATTACACTCCCAAAGGTTAGGTTAGGTCGTGGTTTTCTATACAGTTTTACAGGTGAACTCTAATATTCACAATATTTTGGTGCGATACTGGCGATTAAGTGTATTTTTGTACTATGCCGATAGTCTGGATTGTACTTTTTACATTTAGTATGAAAACGTATTGTCTATTCGGAGGATGGGCTGCCATAATCCTACGTTCCCTGGAATACGAACCCCACGAAGAATCGTTTAACAACCAGGTACCCATTTTACTGTTGGGTTAAACAGAGTCTACAGTTAAGGATTTGCACCCAGTAAATCCTCCCCGGCCAGGATACGAACCCATGAGAAAGCGCTCGCGGAACGCCAGGCGAGCGTCTTACCACTACGCCACGAAAACTGCTAATCTTGACGTAATGAAAGCTACACAATCTTTATCTTGTTTCTTAATGCAGTTAACCTGAAATAATGTTACTTTTAACCCTAATGCAAAATGTAAAAGTAACATCTACTTCTCATTTGACCGCATTAAGCAAGAAAGAGAAGGATGGGCGGACTGCATTTTCTTGGACTGTCTGAAAGCCTTTGACACAGTCCCACATAAGAGGATGGTGCATATGTTGGAGAAACAGGAAAGAGAAACTAATAGGGCGCTCCAGTGGATAAGGGAGTACCTAAGCAGTAGGAAGTAGAGAGTTACTGTGAGGGGTGAGACCTCAGATTGGCGTGAAGTCACCAGTGGAGTCCCACAGGGCTCTGTACTCGGACCTATCTTGTTTCTGATATATGAAAATGATCTTCTAGAGGGTATAGGCCCCTCAATGTTTGCTGATGCCAAAATTATGAGAAGGATTTAGACAGAGGACAGCATGAGGCTTCAATATGACCTGGACAAACTAAAGGAATGGTCGAATAAATGCCTGTAAGAGTTTAACTCGAGCAACTGTAAAGTAATGAAGATAAGAGCAGGGAGCAGGAGCCCAGATACAAGGTATCATTTGAGAGATGAAATTCTTCAATAATCAGAGAATGGAAAAAACCTGGGGATTGATATCATGCCAGACCTGTCCCCTGAAGCCCACATCAAGAGGATAACATCAGCATCATATGCCATGCTTGTCAACATAAAAACATCCTTTAGAAACTTGTGTAAGGAATCATTGAAAACCTTATATACACGGAATATGTCAGACCAATCTGGGAGTATGCAGCTCCAGCATGGAGTCCGTATCTCATCCAGCACAAGACTAAATAGAAGAAAGTACAGAGTTATGTATGTCACCAAACTAATACCCGAGCTGAGGGGTATGAGCTATGAAGAGAAACTACAGGAACTAAACCTCACATCACCGGAAGACAGAAGATTTAGGGAAAACATGATCACCACATACAAAATTCTTAGAGGAATTGATTGGGTCGATAAAGACAGTTTATTTAACATATGGGGCACACGCACTAAGGGACACAGGTGGAAATTGAGTGCCCAAATGAACCACAGAGAAATTAGAAAAAGAACTTTTTGGGTCAGAGAAGTTAACAAATGGAATGCATTAAGCAGTGTAAGCAGTGATGTGGTGGAAACTGACTCCTCCTGGTATCTGTGTGTGTGTTAGAGAGAAATATATGTAGTAGTCATAATAGAGGAGAAATAGATTGGTAAGAAAGGCGGGGTCCAAGAGCTAATAGGTATATTCTGCAGACATAAACAAGTAGTAAATACACACACACACACACACACACACACACACACACACACACACACACACACAGAACTGCACATGCATGAGACTGCTGTTCAAACTTGAGAGGCAGGCAAGAGTAAGCGGAAAGGCCCTATCATGGATAAGGAACTACCTAACAGGAAGGAGCCAAAGAGTTACGGTAAGGGGCGAGAAGTCGGACTGGCGAACAGTAACGAGTGGAGTCCCACAAGGATCGGTGCTGGGACCAATTCTGTTTTTAAACATGAACGATATGTCTACAGGAGTCGAGTCCTACATGTCGATGTTCGCGAATGACGCGAAATTAATAAGAAGAGTTGTAACAGTTGAGGATTGTAGGATCCTCTAAGAGGACTTGAACAAGCTGCAGAGATGGTCAGAGAAATGGCTACTGGAATTTAACACAGCAAGTGTAAAGTTATGGAAATGGGACTAGGTGACAGGAAACCAAAGGGACAGTACACAATGAAGGGAAACTACCTACCTGTAATGATTCGAGAAAGAGACCTGGGAGTGGACGTAACACCAAATCTAATTCCTGAGACATAAATAAATAGAATATCGACAGGAGCGTACTCTACACTGGCAAAAGTTAGAACATCATTCAGAAACCTAAGTGAGGAGGCATTTAGGGCGCTTTACACTGCCTACGTGAGGCCAGTCTTAGAGTATGCCGCCTCATCATGGAGTCCCCATCTGAAGAAGCATATAAAGAAACTGTTAAAGGTTCAGAAATTTGCGACGAGACTCGTCCCAGAATTACGAGGGATGGGGTATGAAGAGCTCCTGAAGGAACTGTGCCTTACGATACTAGAATAAAAAGGATGAAGTGGAGAGATATGATCGCTGCATACAAAATAATTAGGGGAGATTGACAGAATGGAAATAAACGAAATGTTCACACGGAATACCAACAGACCAGGAAGCATGGATGAAAGCTGGAAAATCAGATATGTCATAGAGATAGTAGAAAAAGTTTTCTATTAGTGTGATAGTAGTTGGGAAATGGAGTGAAATAAAGGAGCACATTGTGGAAATAATCACTACTCATAGTTATAATAATAAATAATAATAATAATAATAATAATTTACTTAGGAACAGTACATACATAGTTGCAGCGTTACAGCACAAACTTTCTGTTAGATTTAAAGAGAGAGAGGCAGTACATACAATACCTAAAGCCACTAGTACGCATAGCGTTTCGGGCAAGCCCGAAAAACTAGGTATTAAAAACTAGTTTTAAAACTAGGTATGATAGGGAAGTGGGACCGGAGTCATTACTGTAAAGAACCGGTGGCTAGAAAAGCGGGATCCAAGAGCCAATGCTCGATCCTGCAGGCACAAATAGGTGAGAACTCACAAACACACACAGACTCCATACTGATATTGCTATGACAGACTTCACATACAGTTTCAAATGAAGATTTGATAGAGCCGAATAGGCTCCAGATTCTGTACACCAGTTGAATGACGGGACCAAAGAGCCGAGGCTCAACCCCTGCAAGCACAACTAGGCGAGTACATAACAATGGCCCTCAATGACGTTGCTCTTACACTGTGATTCACAGCTCCCAGCTGCATCAACACTCAAACTGGCAACCCCAGGCGACAACGGTCAATCACGGCACCCAATAATTACCTCCACAGTGTCACCGTCAACCCCTGAACCTGTACGTGTCCTGTACAAGGGCGCACACCCAGGGAGTATAGTAGGTGGGTGAGGTGAGAGACGAGAGCACTAACACCCACCTCCTCATCGTCCCGAGGTTCGGGCGGCACTGAGTCTCTCTCGTATTATCTAGGAAAACTTCTTCATCAAACTAACACCTTTATTAAAGTTGTAAATCAATTATTTAGTATTGGGACTCTCATTATTATAAGATAAGTAAAGTTAGTTATCATTATAGGTAGTTTAGAGCAATTAGGTTGGGAAGTTAATGTTCCATATAGCCTTGTTATTGACAATCTTTCGGCTGGCAACTCTGCACGAGACGTCACAGAGTATCGTACAGATTGTTGCACGAGACGTCACAGAGTATCGTACAGATTGTTGCACAAGACGTCACAGATTATTGTACAAGACGTCCCAGTATCGTACAGTGTTGCACAAAATGTCACAGTATCGTACAGTGTTGCACAAGACGTCACAGAGTATCGTACAGATTGTTGCACAATCTGTACATTTAAACCACATTTCAAACCCATTCTAGTTTTGACTTCTACTTTTCTTTAAACTTGGATAAATTATTGTTTATCAAACCAATAATACATTTGCGTTTTTTACCAGTACATGGACAGTTTGCAACAACTATAACATACATAACATAACATGTGGCTCCGGTGGCTGTGTGGGTAGCACGTTGTACACGTGATCCTATGGCCCCGGGTTCGATTCCCGGCGCTGACGAGAAGCGATGGGCAGAGTTTCTTTAACCGATGGGAGCCGAGCGGACAGCACGCTGGACTTGTGATCCTGTGGTCCTGGGTTCGATCCCGTTCGCCGGCGAGAAACAGTGGGCAGAGTTTCTTTCACCCTATGCCTCTGTTACCTAGCAGTAAAATAGGTACCTGGGTGTTAGTCAGCTGTCACGGGCTGCTTCCTGGGGGTGGAAGCCTGGTCGAGGACCGGGCCGCGGGGACACTAAAGCCCCGAAATCATCTCAAGATAACCGAAATGCCCCTGTTACCTAGCAGTAAAATAGGTACCTGGGAGTTATTCAGCTGTCACGGGCTGCTTCCTGGGGTGTGTATGTGTGTGGGGAAAAAAATAGTAGTTAGTAACAGTTGATTGACAGTTGAGAGGCGGGCCGAAAGAGCAGAGCTCAACCCCCGCAAGCACAACTAGGTGAATACACAAATTCAAATTCAAATGTTTATTCAGGTAAAGTACATACATACAAGAGGTGATACAAAAATTGATAGATTTATAGATAGGGCTAGTACATACAATGCCTAAAGCCACTATTACGCAAAGCGTTTCGGGCAGGAAAAACATTTAAGACTAAAACTTAATACTAATTGAAACAAATGTATAAAATGTGTTGAGAAAAAGTAAAAATAAAAAAGGGGGAACATGGCAGAAAAAGCAGCACAAATACAATTAGATCGACAAACAGCGTTGTTTAAAAATAACAGACATAGGTTCACAATATAGGGGTAAGGTAGGTTACAGGGAATTTATTAGGTAGTGCTTAGTTTTTATCTTAAACTGGTTGAGAGAGGTACAGTCTTTAACATGGTTGGGAAGGTCATTCCACATTCTGGGTCCCTTGATTTGTAGAGCATTTCTAGTTTGATTAAGACGTACTCTTGGAATATCAAAACTGTATTTGTTTCTGGTGTGGTGCTCATGGGTTCTGTTACAACCTTCAATGAAGCTTTTAAGGTCAGGATTGACATTACAGTTCAGTGTTTTATATATATATATATAACTGAAAACTCACACCCCAGAAGTGACTCGAACCCATACTCCCACAACTGGTATGTACAGGGACGCCTTAATCCGCTTGACCATCACGACCGGACATAAGGAAGTGATAGCCGAGGCTATATGAACCACTTCCCCGCCGGCACTCGGATGGTTATCTTGGGCATAGCATTTTATCAAATCACCTCATTCTTTGGGGCACACGTGAGGAACACAAATGCAAACAAGCCTGAATGGTCCCCAGGACTATATACAACTGAAAACTCACACCCCAGAAGTGACTCGAACCCATACTCCCACAACTGGTATGTACAGGGACGCCTTAATCCGCTTGACCATCACGACCGGACATAAGGAAGTGATAGCCGAGGCTATATGAACCACTTCCCCGCCGGCACTCGGATGGTTATCTTGGGCATAGCATTTTATCAAATCACCTCATTCTTTGGGGCACACGTGAGGAACACAAATGCAAACAAGCCTGAATGGTCCCCAGGACTATATACAACTGAAAACTCACACCCCAGAAGTGACTCGAACCCATACTCCCACAACTGGTATGTACAGGGACGCCTTAATCCGCTTGACCATCACGACCGGACATAAGGAAGTGATAGCCGAGGCTATATGAACCACTTCCCATATGAAGAACCATATGCTATGCCCAAGATAACCATCCGAGTGCCGGCGGGGAAGTGGTTCATATAGCCTCGGCTATCACTTCCTTATGTCCGGTCGTGATGGTCAAGCGGATTAAGGCGTCCCTGTACATACCAGTTGTGGGAGTATGGGTTCGAGTCACTTCTGGGGTGTGAGTTTTCAGTTGTATATAGTCCTGGGGACCATTCAGGCTTGTTTGCATTTGTGTTCCTCACGTGTGCCCCAAAGAATGAGGTGATTTGATAAAATGCTATGCCCAAGATAACCATCCGAGTGCCGGCGGGGAAGTGGTTCATATAGCCTCGGCTATCACTTCCTTATGTCCGGTCGTGATGGTCAAGCGGATTAAGGCGTCCCTGTACATACCAGTTGTGGGAGTATGGGTTCGAGTCACTTCTGGGGTGTGAGTTTTCAGTTGTATATAGTCCTGGGGACCATTCAGGCTTGTTTGCATATATATATATATATATATATATATATATATATATATATATATATATATATATATATATATATATATATATATAAAATAGGAAGGGAGTACCACCTCTAGCTGGAAGAAGGGGGACCCATAGCCTCGGAGGAAACCACGCATAACGCATTAGAGGGAATGTTTAGATCCCCTCCAATACAGTTTCTGTGTGCTTTTCTCCTACCACCCCCTTCCTTAAATATTTTTTGTGCTTTATTATGCATTTCATGGTTACAAGATATACATGGGTTGATACAAAAATAATAATGCAAAAAGGTGCTTAAAGGTTATGGATCTCTTGAAAAACACAACAATGGGAAACGTTGATGAATGTCACAGACGGGTTCGCTCATTGTTGCAAGTCAAACACTTCTTCGAATTCCTCTGAAGTTGGACTAGTGCCCAAGACGCAACAGGCATTTCCCCTCTGAATCGCAACACTGAGACGCTGGAACAAGAAACTTTTTGCTCTCTGGTCTTTTGTAGCGCTGATCAATTTGTCCCCCAATTCCTTCAGGAACTTCAATGCACATTTTCCCCACGAACCGAGGGTCTCAGAGCCGATCGGAACAAAGCTGTAGCAGTGTGCTAGACCTCTGTATTTAATAATTTTCTGCGATTCCCTGAAAGAAGCAGCACCACCGCTTTCACGTGTGCTGTAGTGGAGGTAGGTACTGGCCAGTGTGGCAGCGAACGTGTAGTCCCATACCACTTGCTTACCATCCTTCCAAGGTATATATATATATATATATATATATATATATATATATATATATATATATATATATATATATATATATATATATATTTTATTAAATATGACCGAAAAAGTAAGATTAATAATTCTAACACGAATTTTCTCAATCTTTCGTACATTATGCTTCACTGTTGGAGGTAAATCAAAAATCACTTCTCCAAAAACCTCCGAAGAGACAACTAACACAACACCTATACCCCCTATTAGACTATTTTACAGGAACTTCTTTTCCACAGCTCATAAAACAGAGGAAAGGGTCCTGAAAGATATTGTTAATAGAAACGTTATCCCTACAGACAAAAATCAGAGGATACAACTGACGATTTACTATAAAACCAGAAAAACGGCCAGCCTACTCATGAGAAACTCTCCAGACACGAAACAGAACGCTTTAAAAGAGACTAACGTCGTCTATGCCTTCAAATGCCCACTTGGGGACTGTAAGCTCCAAAAAACCCAGTATATAGGCAAGACAACAACATCTCTTTCTAGGCGTTTAACGATGCATAAACAACAGGGCTCCATTAAGGAACATATAATCTCTTCCCATAACCAAACCATCGCCAGAGAAATCCTAGTAAACAACACAGAAATCATCGATAGATACAGCGATAGCAGGCGGCTCGACGTTTGCGAGGCACTACACATCAAGAAGTCAACACCAGCAATCAACAGCCAATTATTGCACAACTATATTCTACCCACCTCAAGACTCCGCTCCAATATAGAAGCATCAAGAAATATGGACCAATAGGCTTTCTACAAACACTTCTATTCAATATCCATTGTTTCGTGTTCTGTCTTGTGTTGATACTTTTAATACCCTATTAATATCCTCTAATGCCACATCATCCTTCCCACCTTACTCAAATGTAATGCCACATCACCCTTCCCACCTCACTCAAATGTAGATATAAAATCAGGGAAACGCAAGTTCTAATCAGTTGTGTATTTGTGAAGTCTTTGAAAATGTAATAAGTTTTACGAAACGCGCCCGTGTCGCGTCAGACTAGAAATAAAAATGAATTTTGGAGAAGTGATTTTTGATTTACCTCCAACAGTGAAGCATAATGTACGAAAGATTGAGAAAATTCGTGTTAGAATTATTAATCTTACTTTTTCGGTCATATTTAATAAAATATGTCTACAGGAAAGACTGCTACCAAAATATACTAATATATATATATATATATATATATATTTATATATATATATATATATATATATATATATATATATATATATATATATATATATATATATATATAAAATACACATGAGAGGATGTGCAGTGACTTATTTTTTCTCACATATTCAGAGATTTGAGTAGGGGTACCGAGTGATGTCTGGGGCCAGATTTGGATATTGTCCTAATAGCAGCTTTGTGTTGAGTAATTAGAGGACATAAATGATTTTGGGTAGTAGAACCCCAAGCACAAATACCGTAGTTGAGATAAGGATAGATGAGGGAGTAATAGAGAGTCACCAGGGCAGGGCGAGGTACATAATATCTGATCTTAGAAAGAATGCCAACAGTTTTTGAAACTTTTTTTTTTTATATATTTAGATTGTGTCCCTGGAAATTCAGCTTGTGGTCAATGAGAACGCCAAGGAATTTGCCATCTATTTTGTTACAAATTTGGGTATTGTTTGTCCTGAGATTTATTTGATTAGAGGATTTATTGCCAAACAAAATATAGAAAGTTTTGTCAATATTGAGGGTGACTTTGTTGGCAGTTAGCCAAAGATGGACTTATGCAGGTCCACAAATAACCCAACAGGGAACTCATTATTATCAAGAGCTGCATGAATCAAGTTAATCATACTAATAAGTGCATCGTCAGTGCTTTTTTTTTTAGGTCTGAAGCCATATTGACATGAGCTAAGTATATTGTGTTTGGCTAGATAAGAGTAAAGCTGCTTGTAGATTAGTTTTTCGAATATTTTTGACAAGTTTGGCAGGATTGATATAGGTCTGTAGTTGTTAACATCTGTGAGATCACCACATTTGTGGACACGGGTTACTCTCGCTTTTTTTTTTAGAATATCTGTAAAGGTTTGGAGTTCAAGTGACTTGTTGAAGAGCAATGCAATAGCAGGGGCTAAAGATCTGGAAGCTTTTTTGTAAATTAAAGTTGGTATCTCCTCAAGGGCACTAGACTTGGTTTTAAGAGAAAGGATTATCTCATTGACGTCAGTGGAATTAGTAGGCTTTAGGTACAGAGACTATGGATAGTTACCTGTAAGATAGTCCTTAACGTCAGTACTGGAAGATGGAATATCATTTGCAAGGGATGACCCAATGGAAGAGAAGAACCTATTGAACTCAATAGCAGAATCAGAGGCTGTAAGCTGACCATCGTTATTTATGGTAAGGACACTGCACCAGGTGCTGATAACATTACATACTCAATGATCGCACATGCAGGTCCTGCTGGAGAATAAGGAATATTGGACGTCATCAATGCATCTTGGCAGCAAGGCAAACTACCGACCTCTTGGAAGAAAGCAGACATCATACCGATTCCTAAGCCGAAAGAACCTGGCAATTACAGACCCATTTCATTAACATCATGCATTAGTAAAACTGCAAAACGGATGGTCTTAAATAGGCTACTGTGGAGGACTGGAGAGCTTCATAAACACATATTTGGCTTCACTAGAGGAGTAGGTACTGCCAACTGCATAGCAACATTACTAGGAACAGTTAACTCGGGTCCAGCTATAGTGATCTTCCTTGATCTAGAAAAAGCATTCGAACCTGCAAGCCCGCAAGCAATTTTACACACCTTAGTTAAGAAAGGTGTAAAGGGAAATATGCTAGCATGGATTCAAGATTACCTAAGTCACAGGTATGCCAGAGTAAAGTTGAAAGGACAAGTGTCGGACTACCACCTGCACGAGAATGGGACTCCACAAGGAGGAGTCCTCAGTCCTAGTCTTTTTAACATCCTTGTGGAAAACCTTGTTACCATGACATTTACAGAAGGGGTTAAATTGCTAAGCTATGCTGATGATATAGCATTAGTCATTACAGGTCCTTCACTTCTAAATAAAGCACAAGGTGCATTAGATAAAGTAACATCTGAATGCAGCGTTTTAGGGCTAAAAATATCTGCACAGAAGTCTAAGGCGATGAGACTAGGCGGCAACACTCCAGACGGGAACCTACGCATTCAAGACATTAACCTTCAGTGGGTTACACAATATCAATATCTCGGAGTGTGGATAGATTTTAAAATGACATTCAACAAGCAAATTCAATATCTGAAGGAGAAAGCAAAATCACGACTAAATATAATGAGAGCAATCACAGGGGCCCCGTCTAGGAGCGGGACACAAAGTGTTAAGAATGTTTTACATACACGCCGTTCGTTCCATAGTTGATTATGCAGCGCCTGCCTTACTCACTCTTTCTCCTGGTCAGTGGGCAAACGTTGAGGTTATTCAAATGATGCAATGCAAGTCACAACAGAGGGTTCCCAGAGGGACTAAATACTGAACCTAAGACTAGAAACCAAGCTATCGTCGAGTGAAATCAGGGTAAAAGGGATTGCTGCGTGCATGCTGACCAAGATATTGACTAGACACTACAATCAGTTCACTTAAAGATATAATCACTGGAGCACTAACTCTGGACAGAAGAGCCTCCAATAGCAACAAGTGGACCCATTGTGCGATAAACACCATCAATACATTCGATAACAAACACAGTCACTGAGAAGGGTGTCGACGAAATACATGCAGACTTTGTTATGCAAGCGCCTTGGGAATCTCCGCCAGCAGACTTTAAGATTATAATTATTGAAGGAAAAAAGAACCGGACAAATCCTCAACTGCTACGTAACATTGCACAGATGCATATAGAAGCAAACATGGCATCCGACAGCTTTACTTACTTCACAGATGGATCAGTAGACCAGCAGGGACAAGAAACCGGAGTAGCAGTTAAAGCAGGAAACTCTGTAAATAGTTGGAGACTCTCAAATGGGTGTTCGACTTTACAAACAGAGATGCTAACCATTCAAAAGGCTTCGGAACATGCTCTTGTGAACACCAACAACATGTTATCATACATACAGATTCGAGAACCGCCATTGAAACCTTGCAACAAGAACACATATGTGATAACATACATATGATCACAAATGTCATATCATTAATGCAAACACTCAAACGACAAGGCCGTCGGGTACTTATGAACTGGGTGCCAAGTCATGTGGGAATAATAGGAAATGACATTGCAGACGAAGCTGCAAAGCTTGCAACTAAGAGAAGAAATGTAGACATTTACATACCACAGAGTCTATCATAGATTAAGAAAGTAATTAGAAACAGAGCAATGCAGAAGATGTACAGTGACCACAACACAGCAGTTGCAACATCAGGATCTGCGGGTTGGTACAAGAATTCAACCAACTACGAACCACTTAGTTTGATGAAAGGGAACAGTAGAGCAACAGAAGTACACTTACATCGCATCAGGCTTGGATACCCATGTGCATGGGAAATAGCCTTACAGGTTCCGGAAGATGAGAGGAAATGTCAACACTGTGGAGAAATGCCCGACAGACCACTGGAACATTATCTAACACATTGCACAGTTACAACTACAACAGATCGCTAGAACTTTATCTAACACAGTGCACAGTTACAAACCCATTAAGATTTCAACTTAGATTCAACAGAGCAGAAGTTGTTAAACACTTATGGCAAAATCTTACTGAAGCGACCATACGAGTAATAAATACTCATACTCCGCCCAAGTAAAACAGAAACATGCAACACTTAGTGGGCCAGCCAGAGGCTTAGGCCCGCCCAGTGGGCCAGCCAGAGGCTTAGGGGCCCGCCCAGTGGGCCAGCCAGAGGCTTAGGGGCCCGCCCAGTGGGCCAGCCAGAGGCTTAGGCCCCGCCCAGTGGACCAGCCAGAGGCTTAGGGCCCGCCCAGTGGGCCAGCCAGAGGCTGAGGGCCCGCCCAGTGGGCCAGCCAGAGCCTTAGGGCCCGCCCAGTGGGCCAGCCAGACGCTTAGCTCCCGCCCAGTGGACCAGCCAGAGGCTTAGGGGCCCGCCCAGTGGGCCTGCCAGAGGCTTAGGGGCCCGCCCAGTGGGCCAGCCAGAGGCTTAGGGGCCCGCCAGAGGCTTAGCTCCCGCCCAGTGGGCCAGCCAGAGGCTTAGGGCCCGCCCAGTGGGCCAGCCAGACGCTTAGCTCCCGCCCAGTGGACCAGCCAGAGGCTTAGGGGCCCGCCCAGTGGGCCAGCCAGAGGCTTAGGGGCCCGCCCAGTGGGCCAGCCAGAGACTTCGGCCCGCCCAGTGGGCCAGCCAGAGGCTTAGGGCCCGCCCAGTGGGCCAGCCAGAGGCTTAGGGCCCGCCCAGTGGACCAGCCAGAGGCTTAGGGGCCCGCCCAGTGGGCCAGCCAGAGGCTTAGGGGCCCGCCCAGTGGGCCAGCCAGAGACTTCGGCCCGCCCAGTGGGCCAGCCAGAGGCTTAGGGCCCGCCCAGTGGGCCAGCCAGAGGCTTAGGGCCCGCCCAGTGGACCAGCCAGAGGCTTAGGGCCCGCCCAGTGGACCAGCCAGAGGCTTAGGGCCCGCCCAGTGGGCCAGCCAGAGGCTTAGGGCCCGCCCAATGGGCCAGCCAGAGGCTTAGGGCCCGCCCAGTGGGCCAGCCAGAGGCTTAGGGCCCGCCCAGTGGACCAGCCAGAGGCTTAGGGCCCGCCCAGTGGGCCAGTAAGAGGCTTAGGGCCCGCCCAGTGGGCCAGCCAGAGGCTTAGGGCCCGCCCAGTGGACCAGCCAGAGGCTTAGGGCCCGCCCAGTGGACCAGCCAGAGGCTTAGGGCCCGCGCAGGAATATCCCTGCCAAAAAAAAAAGGTGAAGTCTATCTTTCTGGACGACCATACGTTCACCAAGAGTGAACTACTGCAAGCACGCTCCACTGCCACCAACTTCACACCCGTCGACATTCGCCAGGAGGGAATGGGAGTTGCTCTCTTCTACTCCCAGGAGGATAACATCGATCACCTGGAATTAAATTCCACATGGACCATTCTGCACGACCACATATCAGCCTTACATTCTCTCGACGCTTCCTTGCTGAAAGAACGGTCTTCATCAGAGGAGCCAGCACATGGACCATCGACCACAGACCCGAAGATGTTATCGCAAGCTTCAAACCCGAAAACTCCTTAATGAAACCGACCACTTTCACTACCATCCGCCCCGCTGTGAGCAGCCCGACCAGGGAGCAACTGACCTTCATCTCGGTAACTACAACGCATACTAACATGCAAGAGGAGCCACACATCAATGGATCATCCAATAAAATCAGCAGACTTCTAGATGTTACCACTGCTCGGCTTAGACTCGGTTACAAATATCTCTGGGAATTCTCATTATCTGCTGATGTAGACCTGACCAAATGTAAACTGTGTCAACAAAATTATTCGCACACCCTCCGTCACTATGTGATGGAGTGCGAAAGATACGTGAATTTAGAGACAATTCTATAACCAATGTTCCAGCGATGTGTAAATATTTCATTCAAAATTATCTGCTTCCAGAAATTTTAGCCAAATATCTCCAGTTTGCTAACTGTAGGTAGTAACTAAGTGATTGTAACCTATCCACCGCTGCCCACTGGATGGGGGGCGGTGTGCAGGACAAACATATCAATTGTGACACTAGCTCTCCACATATGTCAGTTGCTTAATTTAGAAACTGTACTTGTGGTCGATCTCGAACCCATTGATGATGTGACGACTTATACTGAATTTGGTAACTAGCTCATCAAGATTGTAACTTGCTTAGCTAAATGAGTTGTGGGGTTCAGTCCCTGAGCCCATTATGTGCCTCTGTAACCCTTTCCACTACCGCCCACAAGATGGGTATGGGGTGCATAATAAATTAATTATCTGCTTTTGCGACTAGAGCTGAGGAATGTGGCCTCCTTATCTCTGTACAGAAAACTCGTGCCCTCATTCCATGTGGTATTCCACCAGCCAATTATCATATAGACGGGCGAGCACTTGAGAACTGCGAGTCTTACAGATACCTTGGTGTCCCCATTAACCACCCTGGGTACCTTAATCTTCTCTCAAGAGGAGACTTTGGGAGAGATTAAAGCCCTTGCGGGTCCTTGTTGGTGTCAATCATGGACTTAACGTGAGACTTGCTAGAATGTTTTATGTATCATTTATACGCTCTGTGATTGACTACAATGTTCTACATCTCACACTGTATACTGACAAAGAGCTGAAATATCTTGAAACCTTGCGAAATGAAGCTATGCGTCTCATCCTTGGGGCTCCAAAGTCCACGAGAATAGTTAATATGAGAGCAGAGTTAAAATTACCTACCATAAGTGAGAGAATTTTGTCTATTACCACAGTTTTCGGCGTGAAGGCATTGAGTAGATCTCGGCAACACATGAAATTTCAAAGCTGAACTTTCTAATATGCTGCACTCACCTGAGGTCTATAGAAGAAGAACGAAATCTGATGATGTATATTGGTTCTACAAGGTAACCAACTCCATCAAAATGTGAAATATGTACCCAAATCAATTAATGATTACTCAACCAACTAATCCATGAGATAACTGGATCTATCAGTTCATAGATCTATCAGTGTACACCATACATCAGTAAAACAGTTAAAAAAATCACTGAGAGTACACAGGTTATGGGTAACAATGTGTATCAGTGCTATAATGTCCCTAACATTCTTAAACCTATATTATTTGCTGACGATACTACCCTCAACTACTCAGACCCCAACCCCCACATACTAAATAATTTTGTAAATAATGAATTAAAAAAGTCCACTTATGGATATCAACGAACAAACTCACACTTAACTTAAAAAAGACCTACTACATCTTATTTGGAAGCAAATCAACAAATGTAATTCAGCTTCAGATAGATAATGTTAACATCAGTAATAAAAATGATGGAAAGTTTCTTGGCCTATTCCTAGACAAGAGACTCAACTTTAGCACCCACATTCAATACATAACTAAGAAAGTCTCTAAGACAGTTGGTATTCTCTCTAAGATCAGTTATTATGTTCCAAACTCTGCTCTCCTCTCATTATATTACGCGCTAATCTATCTTTATCTTAGATATGGTATCTGTGCATGGGGTTATACCACTGCAAACTACCTCAAGTCCATCATCACCTAGCAAAAATCTGCTATCAGAATAATAACAAATTCTGCTTTCAGACAACACTCAGCCCCCTTGTTTAACTCCCTAAACAAGCTAAACATAAACTCACTCCACACATTCTTTTGTGTCAACTACATTAACAAAACCCTGTTCCTAAATGCTAACCCTGGTCTGAAACTTTTCCTGGACACATGTAATAGGACCCATTATCACCAAACCAGAAATAAATATCTCTTTGAAATCCCCAGTCAAACTTATTCTGTGTAAACACTCTATGCAAATAAAGAGACATTGTTAATAGCACTCACTCCCCAAGGAATTGAAAAGCTGTCCAACTTTTGCCTTATTCAAAAACGAAACAAAAAAACACCTAATTTCATCTTCATAGTTTCCTACCTGGTGGTTTAAACTCTCACTGTATCTTGTGCTACTCAATCCCCCAATATATGTACCTAAGCCATATAACTTTACCATTGTAATCATTGTTATTATCTTACATCGTGATTGTTATATTGAACGCATATTTTATTACATTGTACCTTGAAATAATCCTCAAATTATGATATAAAGTACCGAGCACTGTTTATAATCCTCAAATGTTACTTTAATTTACCTATTTTGTCAAATTTTCTTACAATGAAGCTGTTAAATTTTATTAAATTTGGCTAGAAATTACCTACCTAAAATTATCCGTTAGATTAAGGACCTGCCCGTAATGCTATGCGTGTTAGTGGCTTTACAAAATGTAAACACATCGATGCTATGTACTCTCATAACCCCAATATACCTTCTTGTATATATATAAATATATAAACTAGTTAATCTAATTACCCAGGAAAGTGGATATATATCCTAACTCATTCAGTCCTAAACTAATTGAACCCCAGGGAGGAATTACTGACCCCGCCCAGGATACAACCCCATAACAAGCCGACTACCTCCTGAATGCCTACTCACTACTAGGTGAACAGGGCATTAAGTGATAGGAAATGAACCCAACCACTTCTGTCCCGCCCGGGATTCGAACCCGAAATTCTCGATTGTGCATTGAGAACGAACCCGACTGTGCATCCTGGACCCGTATCTTATCTTTCTTATCTGAAAACATCCGCTGTCTAGTTGTCTTATACTTACACTTCGTAATAATAATGGCAGGATAAATTAAATAAATTAAATC
This sequence comes from Procambarus clarkii, assembly GCF_040958095.1. Lineage (NCBI taxonomy): Eukaryota > Metazoa > Arthropoda > Malacostraca > Decapoda > Cambaridae > Procambarus > Procambarus clarkii. The sequence continues at coordinate 6,441,330 of NC_091209.1, read as the reverse complement.
TAAATAATAATAATAATAATAATAATAATAATAATAATAATAATAATAATAATAATAATAATAATAATAATAGGCTAAATATTAAACTTAACTGCAAAGAAAACGATTAAACTTGAGTCTCATAAGAGTTCCCCAGTGTCACAAATATGACGTCACACAGACTTTATTTATTATTTTTGCGTTATACTTGGGTAAGGTAGCTTAAAGTGTGTTAGATTAGGTTAGGCTAGGCTACATTAGGATATAATAGGCTTATTTAAAGAGCCATGATAACGTTATATGAAATATATTTTTGAGGGTTAGTGAACACACTGGCTGAAGTTATCGTACATGCAGCGGGAGGCGACGCATGTGCAGTAGAGCCTCACACGACTGCTTCCCGTCCCACATGTAGAGGCGAGTACTGACGCTCCTCTCTAATACAATATTTGCCTTATAATAAGGTGTTCTAGGCTCTTAACAGTGCACGTAGGTGCTGCAGAGCAGTAATTATTGTGGCCGAGATAATAATTTGATCTCATAAGTCTGCTACGTCTTGAAATATTTATTAGGGAAGGCAAATTACCGCTGGCCGCCCCTGCCTCAGTGGCTTATCAAAGTGTATGTGTAGGCGTTAATATATATATATATATATATATATATATATATATATATATATATATATATATATATATATATATATATATATATATATATTAATATATATATATATATATATATATATACACACATATATATATATATATATATATATATATATATATATATATATATATATATATATATATATATATATATATATATATATATATATATATATATATATTCATTAATTGGCTGTTGATTCACCAACCAGCAATCAACAGCCAATTAATGCACAACTATATTCTACCCACTTCAAGACTCTGAACCAATATAGAAGCAGCAAGAGGAAGTGTGGGCCAATAGGCCTTCTGCAGTTACTTCCATTCTTATGCCCCCTTATCCAATTAATACCCATTGTTTAGTGTTCTGTCTTCCATTTGTCACAAATTTGTTCACCTCATCCAAAACTGTTGCACCATATCACCTCACCCAAGTATGAGTATATATGACGGATAAGGTGTTTAGTGTTAGCGTAAGTAAAACTATGTTTATTGTTTTCAGGTTACAGTTGTGTGTGTGTAAACTAAAGTCTTTGAAAATGTAATAAGTTATTACGAAACGCGTTCAAGCGTCGCGTCAGACTAGAAATAAAAATGAATTTTGGAGAATTGATTTTTCAATTACCATCAACAGTAAAAAGAAACATAAGAAATATTGAGAAAATTCGTGTTAGAATTATTAATCTCACCTTTTTGGTTATATTTAACAATATATATATATATATATATATATATATATATATATATATATATATATATAAATATATATATATATATATATATATATATATATATATATATATATCACTAAGAACTCTTTGACCCGGCCAGGATTCGAACCCATGCTGTCCAGGATCACCCCTAAACGTACACAGTACCGTGACCACCGCACCAATGATCGTCTATAAGGGATACAAGACACTCCGTACATTGACAGCATCGCACACTAATATTTTTACCACTTCGGACACCAGCTTTGGACGTTTCGCATATGTGTACGTGTTCCCTATTAAAACGACAATATAATGCTATTAACATTTAAAATCTTCTACTTAACAGGCATATAGTTATTAAATGAAGTTTAGTGATGTAATAGACATAATCCGGAGTTGGTAAGGACGCCGCCCGCCAGCGTAAACACAACACACCCGAATGCCCACAAACACAATACAGCGCACAACACTTCTGTCAGTTTTTGGATAAACTCCTTTTATATTTATTATGTGATAGTTATACTTGTATAAAATGATAACTATTATAGGTAAGCGCCTAATATTTAATATTAATCAATAAAAAAGAAGTGAGAAGCCACACGCCTGTCTGTACATGTCTTTTGTGTATAAGTATTTTGGGCGCTCATGTACTTGTGCTCTAGCTGGCGTTCACAACTGTTCTTGCCTACAAGCATTAGAATGAAACAAACGAATTTATTTATCCATGATGTTAACACTCAGGCCGTCATACGAGGACGTAAACCAGTAGACAGAGGAGAGAGAGAGAGAGAGAGAGAGAGAGAGAGAGAGAGAGAGAGAGAGAGAGAGAGAGAGAGAGAGAGAGAGAGAGAGAGAGAGAGAGAGAGAGAGAGAGAGAGAGAGAGAGAGAGGGAGAAAGAGAGAGAGAGAGAGAGAGAGAGAGAGAGAGAGAGAGAGAGAGAGAGAGAGAGAGAGAGAGAGAGAGAGAGAGAGAGAGAGAGAGAGAGAGAGAAAGAGAGAGAGAGAGAGAGAGAGAGAGAGAGAGAGAGAGGGAGAAAGAGAAAGAGATAGTGAAGAAGAGTGAGGCAGAGCGAGGACGAGAGCGAGTGTGGGCGAGGGAGAGTGAGACACTAGTGAGGGAGAGTGAGACACTAGTGAGGGAGAGTGAGATAGAAAGATAGAAATATTCGTAGTCACAGCCTTCGTATGAGTTACCGAGTGACGCTGCCACCACCCTGAGTTACCGGACAGGGGACCGGAGTGAGGTTCGTAGGTCTTGCAGTTGGAATAAACCTACCAGGACAGGTGTAGGGGACAATTGAACGGTGCAAAGATCCTGGCCTGTCACTCGAATAATCCTGACCACTTGGGAACTACAGTGTACACAAGAATAAGGCGGGACACACCCAATACTAACACCTCAACACGGGACAGACGGGGGGAGGAGTACTGGATAATTACGGACACTAGGTCACTAGGGCAAAGGGACGGTAGGCCCAATATCACTAAGACAAGGAACCATTAATACACATTTATTAACACTTGACAATATATGACTTTATTTGAAATAATTAAATAGGCACTTCCCTAACTATTTCCTACCAGAGGCAAAGAGTACTGAATGAGGTGCTTTAGTTCAAGAGAGCCGTACTTACTCGTATGGTGTTCCACTGTTCTGGAGATGATGTTCCCTCCCTGAGTCCACTCACACTGTCCTACTGGGCTTCACCCACTCAACTGTTCCTCTTGCATGATCTCCTGCTCCTCAGCTGAACATGAGGGTTTGCATTTGATGTGGAGGGGTTAATACCTGAAGATTATCATGACGGCATCAACTCTGACCTACTCGTGACTCGGTGACCGTTGACCTGTCCTCCTGGTTAACTTGTACAGAGGTGTAACTTTTCCATTGTCTGGTGCCTGTGGGTTGTTCATGCTCCACGTGGCTTGTTCATGCTGTTATGATGTTCATGTTGTACTACTATGTACTGCTCTCTTGTTACAGAGTAGCCTGGTCCCTGTGTAGCCTGGTCATTGAGTAGCCTGGTCATTGAGTAGCCTGGTCATTGAGTAGCCTGGTCATTGAGTAGCCTGGTCATTGAGTAGCCTGGTCATCCAGTAGCCTGGTCATCCAGTAGCCTGGTCATCCAGTAGCCTGGTCATCCAGTAGCCTGGTCATCCAGTAGCCTGGTCATCCAGTAGCCTGGTCATTCAGTTGTGACTACTTCCCCAATGTGTAAAACACAGGTTATGAAAACCCTGTAAATATATGTAAATATTTATTTCCAGTAAATCCTTATATATTGTACAGTGACTTTCTGCTCCTGTGTGGGCCATGCCAACCATATGGGCTGGACGGTAGAGCGACGGTCTCGCTTCATGCAGGTCGGCGATCAATCCCCGACCGTCCATAAGTGGTTGGGCACCATTCATGCCCCCGTCTTATCCCAAATCCTTATCCTGACCCCTTCCCAGTGCTATATAGTCATAATGGCTTGGCGCTTTGGCCTGATAGTTCCCTCCCTCCTCTGTGGACCAAGTGTGTTGGTAAGAGATGTTTACAGGTGTGACCATAAGAATAATTATACTATACTGCACCTTCAAGAGGCATAGATGAGCAAGGTGTAGATGAGGACAGTCTAGCACATGGAACTACACAAACAGGTACAGAAATATGTTGACCGAACCACACACTAGAAAGTGAAGGGACGACGACGTTTCGGTCCGTCTTGGACCATTCTCAAGTCGATTGTGAGAATGGTCCAGGACGGACCGAAACGTCATCGTCCTTTCACTTTCTAGTGTGGGGTTTTGTCAATATATTTTTGCCACGTTATTGTGACTCCTCGTCTGCGCAGGTAACTCAAAATTGAGTTACCTGCGAAACTAAACTCAAAATTCGCCTGGGAGAAACCCTGCCCTGTAAAGTCTGGCAAAATCTCAGAAAGATAGAGTGGGATGCCCTTATGGAACTAAACAATAGGACGGACATAGTGATTAAAGTAACCGACAAAGGGGCGACAATGGCAGTATGAGGCAAGGAGAACTACAGGTGGGAAGGCCTCCACCAACTAGATGCTCCCACAAACCAGTTTATACAATTCCAGGAGAGGCAGTGGGAAACGCGCAAGAAGTCGGAACTAAGTGCTGACCATATACTCCAACACAAACGGTACAGAGGGACTCCTGACAGCAGCGGCCAGGGATGTATTTATAGCATTTTCATACGCAATACCGCCACCATACGTCCTGCCAAAAGTACATAAATTGTTAAATCCAGATGCACACATGGTCAGGAAGGCCCATACTGAGTGGCTGTGGGGCGTCAACGTGACCCATAGATCTGATACACATGGCACTCTTCACGCCCTTTTGGGCCTCTTGCTGGAATGCCTAAAGGATGTTATGGACTTTCTGGCCAGATCACAAAACCACAGGGAACCTATTCCATTAGGGGCAGACCTTCATCCTCTGGACAAAGTATCCTTGTGCCCCAGCATTCCCCAGAGAGGCACGGTAGATTGCGACCTTTTTCGACACTCAAGGGACAAATCCAAGCAGAACTGCAGGAGGCATCAGACAGGAGACCACCACCCAGAGCCCTGCTAGAAGAATGTATATTACACATAATGAGAGACACGTTGCTACATTTCAATGGGAGTGCTTACAGGCAAATCAAATGCACTGCAGTAGACGGAAGCACCAGCATCTCAGTGGTGGAAACTTGCGTACAGAGAGTACGTGTTGGCAGAGCTCAGAGAACAGCACTACCCCTGATCTACTGCAGATACAGCAATGACTTTTTTTTGGCATAACAGCGAGGGAGGTGAACAAGACCTTCAGATTTTTTTTTATTGTTTTAATGGAGTTCATGGGAATTTTAATTTTACATTAGAAAGCAGTGAAACGGAGCTGGCCTTCTTAAACACACATGTGTATCTAGATAACAACAATGGGGTGCGGATGGGGATCCATATAAAAGTTCCAAGCTACATTCATGCCACTCACCATCATTCAAACACTCCCTACTGTACTCACTGGCAATAAGGTTAAAAAGAACAGCGAGTGAGGGTAACAGACTAGAGAAGGTGCTAAATGATCTCTCGAGTTTTTTTTCTAAACGAAGATATCCGGACAGGATTCTCAGCAATGCAGAAATGAAACTGGCATTAACGGAATGACAATCGGTAATTCATACAAATAATAAATGTAACAACATGATAGAGTGATAATACCAACATTGTACGCACCCACTTCGGCAGGGCCGATACGAAGGGAACTAAACATTCCATGAGAATGGATCAACAGGATATATGCAGAACACACAGCGCGGGTCTCCTCGAACAAACCTTGGATGCTGGCACGGTGAAAAGGACAATTTTCAGCTTACATACCAATTCCCTATATTCAAAAGTGATAGGCCTAAGAACGAATAAAATAATTACTTTCTCCAGGCAGCTATAAAGGTGCCATTTGTGTATCGGGAATTAGCTCAACGTGGTTGATACGTCTCGGTCTTAAACAGCACTCTGAAAAGGTCTTGGATTGTGTACCGTGGCAGTCGCTCGCCGGAAGTCTCTCCTTTTGAGTTCCCTGGAATCAAATAGTAAGGATATTATTCTCTGATTGATGTCCTATTTGATGTAATGATCATGAGAGCATTAATAAGTTTTCCAAGCACACAGGAGTAGCAAGCTAACGTCGACCAGGAGTAGCAGGCCAACGTCGACCAGGAGTAGTAAGCCAACGTCGACCAGGAGTGCACACACGTGATGTCAAGGTCTGTTGAACCTGCAGAGAGATCCACGAGACTACTCTAGAGGTTGGTGAAATAGCACGCCATGATGATGGTTATTTCTTAAAATGATGGGACTGCACGATGTATATACAGATGAAAGAGTACAGCACTTCCTTCCACCCTGGCAGATAGTATCTTTTGACATCCTGACCCCTGCATACTCCACCAAGAAACTAATCACAAGCAACCCTCATGCTCAGCTTGCTGCTAAATTAAACACCATAGAACACATTCACAATATACAAACTGAAAACAACATAGCACAGACCATATACACTGACGGATCACTCAATACAGCTACAGGGAGGGCAGGAAGTGCTGTTATTGCTCATCAGCCCGATGGCAGCACAATTCAAAGGAATATCTGAATTAGTAACTGGGCATCCACAATGCAAGCCGAGTTGGTAGCAATACTGGTAGCACTCGAAATTATTGACAATACTGAAGTAGACAGCTTAATTATTTCCGACTCCCTTTCCTCACTACGAGCAATAAACAGTTTGCAATCAAGTAATAACGTGCTTGTCTTGGAAGCTAGACGTAGATATATAAGAATACTGAGCAAGAGGGTATATATAAAAATGTTGTGGATTCCTTCTCACATTGGCCTGCAGGAATATGACAAAGTTGACGCCCTTGCTAAGGCTGCAGTAAATAAAGACAGTATTGAACGGAATCTTGAGTTATCAAATAGTTCCCTTAAAAGTGTCATTAGACAAGAACTACTGGATGGATTTGAAGAAAGTAGAACTGTGCAAACTGGAACTAGCACATCCATTGTTCGTCACAATGAAATGTGTGAAGTAAAACATGTGTATGGGGCAAGTAACAAAGTCAGTAGACTAACAGATGTTGTTACAGCTCGTATAAGACTTGGATACAAGTATCTCTGGCAGTTCGGCTTGTATAGGGATCTAGATGAAGTGAAGTCAAGGAGTAAAGTGTAAAGTGTGTGGACAAAGACAGGGACACACACTCGAACACTATATCTTGCATTGTAGTAAAATTGAGCCATTTAGAGATAAATCTAAGCTCACTCTGTATGATATGGCAACCTATCATATTACCATGGATAAATTACCTGAAATCCTTGCACTGTATCCACATTTCGCTTCCAGTAGATAAACGACGTATGAGATGAAGAAACAAGTAGTGTATTGTGAAGACTAATAATAAACAGAAGCTACCCTATGACTATCTCTATTGGTCAAACTATTATGTATCAGCGATAAAACCTACCATTAATGTATAATGACTTACTCTAAATGTATAGCTCTTGAAATAGCATTTTCTCTGTAACTAGCTAACATTGTAACTATAAGGTGTGAAGGATAGATGAAATTGTTTATGTAATAATCTAAGATGAGGTCTGATAAAGACCTTTTGTGCCCTCTGTAATGCTTTTTGCGCTACCGCTCACAGGATGGGTATGGGATGCACAATAAACTAGCCGCCTCCGGCGGCAAGAATCAAAATCTTAGTAATACTACGAAGTTGACTCCCATGACTGGTCTTCATTGTGGGTACTGATGTGGGTACTTTAAAACTGGTGTGGAGCGAGCTGAAGGTAGTTAACTATCTTGCAGTCCATAATAAACAAGAGGATCCAGGCTGGAGGGACACAGTGCCTCCTAGCCTCTGTGAAATTGTAATTTGTGTTCACCCCATGCAACAATATTACACATGTATAGTTACCATGATACATGCACACCAAACCTACCTCATAGATGTGTCATCACACATGCATATTGTGAATACTTTTTGGCTCTCAATTCGCTTCTAGACATGAAAGAAGTCCGAGGCCAAGTGAGTCACCAAGCTCCTTGAGGCGATCTTCATCCTCCTGGGGAAGCGAGTCCTTGGTATAGACAGAAAGGCCATCAGTGGTGATGCCCTTCTGGTGGAGGCTTCGTGCTAGGCTCTCCACACCAACACCTGCAGACGGGAGAGCATAATGAGGCACACACCTGAGATATACAAGAGTTGTTACATTCTTGTACAGCCACTAGTACGCGTAGCGTTTCGGGCAGGTCCCTGGAATACGATCCCCGCCGCGAAGAATCGTTGTTACAACCAAGTACACATTTTACTGTTGAGTTAAACAGAGGCTACAGTTAAGGATTTGCACCCAGTAAATCCTCCCCGGCCAGGATACGAATCATGACAAAGCGCTCGCGGAACGCCAGGCGAGTGTCTTACCAGTACACCACGGAGACTGGTAGATCTGACTAACTGGTTAGACCTGACTAACTCATACAGCAAACGCTAAAATCAGCGAAATATAATTTGCTCTACTATCACGTGAGGCTAAACCGCCCCCTAGGCTATTCTTGAACCATTACAACAAAACAAACTAATGTAATATAAAGACACTGAAGGTTTTAGCGTCAACTCTGAGGGATTCTAGTCTTCCACACACTCAAGATATCATAGTTATTAAGACTATACTTACTAGTGAGGTGAGTATCAGCGAAATCAATTTCAAAATAGAACCCTTTACTGGATTCGGGACACAGTTGACGAGCCAAGTCGCAGCACCAGTCGATGTCAGGGCTGTCATCTGTGAGGCAGCGAATTACTGACAAACGTAGATAGAGGAGTGAATATGGCAGTCTGGCCAGGGTGGCTGGGTCCATGATGTCGCCCGTGGCATCCAGTATAATATCTGTAGGTGCACATTTGTATGTTATATTGCTCAATTCAAAATCAAAACAAAACCTTCAGACACACTAAGATGTATCTCCTGTTCTCACTGGTGGACATAATAAACACTTGGATGTATCTCCTACTCTGATTGGTAGCCACGATAAACACTGGGATGTATCTCCTGCTCTCATTGGTGGACATAATAAACACTTGGATGTATCTCCTACTCTTATTGGTGGACATGATAAATACTGGGATGTATCTCCTGCTCTCATTGGTGGACATAATAAACACTTGGATGTATCTTCTACTCTTATTGGTGGACATGATAAATACTGGGATGTATCTCCTGCTCTCATTGGTGGACATGATAAACACTGGGATGTATCTCCTGCTCTCATTGGTGGACGTGATAAACACTGGGATGTATCTCCTGCTCTCATTGGTGGACGTGATAAACACTGGGATGTATCTCCTGCTCTCATTGGTGGGAGAGAGTAAACAATGAAGGCACAATAAGACAGTCCATCCTCCCGCTTACACAACATTTAATAACCATATAGTCTGTGCCATATAGTAACCATATTTTGTTGGGTTTGCCTGTGCTTGTGTGTTGGTAGCCCTCCTTGGGATCGAGCACTCCACAGCTGTTGTCCTGGGTGAACTAAACGTCTTGGTGGCGAAGCGTTTGGGTGCTCTGTACCTTATTCACCATGGGCCTCCTTCCTCATCTTTTCGTGTGCTTCTCCCAGCCCTTCCATCACTCCTTGAGTGCGTGGGGCATTTTGAGGCTGTCACGGACCATTTTTGTTTGCTATGGGGGTTTTCCCAGATCCTGAATTTACCTGAGGGCCACTAATACTAGTGGCCTCGATGAGGACAGGAAGCCGGGGGTTTGTCAAAGGTCCCCCCATTTGCCCTGATGATCTTTTGCAGCTGTATTTTAAAATTCAGCAGGATTTTGGCGTTTATGGCTTCGGCGGGTAGGTGGTTCCACGGGTTTACAACACTATGGGTGAAAAAGCATCTCCTGTTTTCTGTCCAACATTGTGGTTTGTTGAGCTTGAATCAGTTGCGCCAGACACGTTGCTCGGTGCCTGGTGCTTGTTCCTAGGCAATCCAATGGTTTCTTGTCATGACCTATCTCCTGTGATACGGTTTTGTTTTCTTGTTGTGTGTGGGTGAGTTAGGTCGGAGAGCCTGGGACCTGATGCTGTGTCCTAGGTTCTAGGGTTCTGTCAACCCTAGGACCTGATGCTGTGTCCCAGGTTCTAGGGTTCTGTCAACCCTAGGACCTGATGCTGTGTCCCAGGTTCTAGGGTTCTGTCAACCCTAGGACCTGATGCTGTGTCCCAGGTTCTAGAGTTCTGTCAACCCTAGGACCTGATGCTGTGTCCCAGGTTCTAGGGTTCTGTCAACCCTAGGACCTGATGCTGTGTCCCAGGTTCTAGGGTTCTGTCAACCCTAGGACCTGATGCTGTGTCCCAGGTTCTAGGGTTCTGTCAACCCTAGGACCTGATGCTGTGTACCAGGTTCTAGGGTTCTATCAACCCTAGGACCTGATGCTGTGTCTCAGGTTCTAGGGTTCTGTCAATCCTAGGACCTGATGCTGTGTCCCAGGTTCTAGGGTTCTGTCAACCCCAGGACCTGATGCTGTGTCCCAGGTTCTGGGGTTCTGTCAATCCTAGGACCTGATGCTGTGTCCCAGGTTCTAGGGTTCTGTCAACCCTAGGACCTGATGCTGTGTCCCAGGTTCTAGGGTTCTGTCAACCCTAGGACCTGATGCTGTCTCAGGTTCTAGGGTTCTGTCAACCCCAGGACCTGATGCTGTGTCTCAGGTTCTAGGGTTCTGTCAACCCTGGGACCTGATCCTACCCAATCCCCCAATATGTGTTCCTAAGCCATACAACTTCACCACTGTAATCACTCCTTTCATCTTATATCGTGGTTGTTATTTTGAACGCAAATTTTACTATAATGTATCTATTAATAATGCTCAATTTATCCTACAATATACATATAAATTGTCATCAAATTTTCTTACAATGTACCTGTTAATAATATTCTTTAAATTTTGCTAGAAATTACCTACTTAAAATTATCTGTTAGATTAAGGACCTGTCCAAAATGCTATGCATGTTGGTAGCTTTACACGGATGTAACAACGTCAATGCTATGTACTCTCATAAACCCAATGTATCTTGTATATAAATAAATAAATATATCAAAGTAAAGTTTACCATCCTTATAAACAATATTTGGCCTTAGTAAATGTGTAGGTATATATATATATAACCTAAGTAAAGAAATACATACTGTTCTTATTGCTAGTAAGTCATGCACAGAAGTATAGAGAATAAATGATGATGACAATACTCACAAAAGTTTTTGACGTTTGGAAGATGTGGCATGTGATCTAGAAGGATGGGCAGCTCCTGTAGAGTGACACTCAGGTATAGACTGACTATGCTGTCTGGCAAGCTGGGAACGGCTTTCTCAGACAGGTGGCCAGCAAACTCCTTCAAGATACATTCGCTTCCCGGCGCTGTCAAAGTTTCCAAATATACGTCTGAGAATTCGTCATTTTCATTGTGGTGGTAAAAGAGAAATAATGATAGAATGATTTTCCTTTTAACTAGCACTGACATAAGAGGACTGATCTGGCTGAGTTGTGGTTTACTGTTGATGACAATAGAAAGACTCCTAGGTTTAAGGGTCATCTTGTTAAGAACAAGTGGCAGGACGTCACATGAATTAGCATTTTTTATATCCCAGTGATTTTGGTCAGACAGCTCCTTGACGACGGCTTCGATGATGTGCTCATTCATGTGGGACTCGACTATGTGCTTTAACACCTCATCTTCGGGTTTTGCCATGTCAATTACCTGAGAGGCAAATTTGTGTTCCAATTTACGGGCAATCATTACACCTGTAATATTGATTAAGACGTTCTGGTATTTGGCATGATTACTAATTACCCCATCATGCGTCTTGCCTTCTCCCTCTAACATAACATCATGTAATAGGTTTGGTTTCCTCCATCCATCTATGTAATGGCTACGCGCTGGTTGGCCGCCTCTCTCCTTGTCTGCCTTCAACAACTGCGCGAGCAGGGCCTTGCTGGCACAGTACTCCTGGTATCTGGAGTGAAAGTAACCATAAACCCACACCAGTTTGAGACCTCGACGAGAACTGGTTCTTGTAAAGTAGTTGGACAAGACCTCCTCGTGTGGGAGCTTCAGAGCTTTACATTTCAACTTAATCTCTTTTACCGTGTCCGGCTGGAGATCAAACTCCTTCCTCACGATCCCTCGTAAACTGATCTCTTCAAAGAATAACAAGAACTCGTCACATTTGTCTTCGGGGTCTTCCACTTGTTTGATCTTGAGTCTGGATATTAGCTTCTCGGTTATGAAGTTGTGGATCTGTTCGTAGACTTCGGTGCTCGTGGTGAGCTTCTTAAAATCTTCTGGAGTCTCGACGCACAGGAGCGCCAGCAAGGTCAAGGTGAGTGGTGTGTTGAGGTAATCTCCAAGTAACTCACTCATCTTCTCCAGCCTCTGTGTAAACCTGTCTTCGGTGGCTTTTTGCTTGCTCTTGTCAGTCTCCAGTGCATTGATGATTCTGTTGACGTATTTTAAACGATGTTCTGGACTTATGCCCAAGACGAGTATGTTGTAGCGAGTTTTGTTGGACGGGATGAGCAGTGAGAGGTCTTGATCCCAGCCTGGACGTGTAGTTATCACAAGCTTCACATTCATGCCAGGGAGAGGCAACAGCTCCTTCAGCAACTTTTCTGAGTTCTCATTGACCTCGTCGTAGCCATCAATTAAGACTAATATGTTTAAGCTCAATATTATCTCCTTAAACATCTGGAAGTCAACATCTGAGTTGAGCAATGTTTGAGGCAGCAAATTGTTGATGATATCATCGATAGTATTAAGATGTCTGTCTCTGCACAATACATAGAAAACAAGGTCCACAGTGTCGAGGTGATGTATGGCCAAAGGGTCCCTTACCCACTTCTCAAGGATGAGCTTGAGTAAAGTTGTCTTGCCCATACCACCTTCCCCCGTCAGGAGGACACACTGAGGCAGTCTTCCGTCCTCTCGTCTGATAGTCAAGAGGTCTTCATATTCGATGTCCTGAACCTTAGGTGTGTGGGAAGGTCGTACACCTATTGTGGAGTCTTGAACAAGCTGCAGTTTTGTGAAGGTGTGACTTGGGTCGTGTTTAATGTTGAGCAGGAGCCAGGGTGCGGGCTCGATCTGGTACAGCTGTCGGTACCCATCAGTTAGCTCCTGCTTGCTGTTCTGCTTAACCTCTTCTATTATTTGTGCTTTGAAGAGTTTAATCTCCTCGTGAAGCTGATCCAAGTGTGTCGGATCCGTGGGATCCAGTGATTCTCTGATCTTTTTTGGCAGTCCTTCAATATACTCGGTGACATCCTTGATCACCTGGTCCACTTCCTGGCTGTCTCTCCCACCCCGGGCGCCGGCCACACTCAACATCTCCTTCAGTAAGTCACTAAGCTCAGTTAGCGTTGTCTTGAGCTCGTGCTCCGTCATCTTCACGTGTTTATGTGCCAACGTGTTTCGGTGTTGTTTCAACTTATGAATGAGGTGTTCGAGCGATGGCCCGCGAGTGGTCCACTTGGGGTCATTAGTATCTGCCAGACCACACACGCGTTGCAATAAGCTGTATAATAAGGTGATATCAAATGTATTTACAGTAGTGACGTCGATGGAATTGTCGAGGCTGTGCCGCTGGTGAGTATTGAAGGCCTTCTTGTAGTCGGCATTAGTGAACCCAAGGGTCTGAGTGAAGTGCGTATTTATTGGGTAGCTTCCCTGGTACAACCACACAAACACACTACCTAGTGCATCTCGTCCGGCCTTAGTCACAGCCAGCTCATACCGTAATCTGTTGAGATCTTCCTCTTGGACTACTTCGGCTGGCGTCAGGGCGGCCATGTTGGATTTTATAATTTGCTCAGAACAGCTCTCGGTGAATCCTCGCTAGAATTTTGTTATTTGCAAAGTGAATTGTTGTCCAATAGCTTTACAAATGACCAGATAGTATTTAATGAATTTCATTGTTTTGAAACAGAGTAAATTTGTAAAAAAAATCACAAATCTCAAAACTTTATCCAATAAATATATATATCAATGATTTCCTCATGTGCCGTGAATACCATACTTAAGGAAAGACATTTCATTAGGTGTGTGAAGACCCCGGCGGCTTCTGTTGCCTCCTGTTGTGGGGCTTTCTGATAAGTACACTTATCTCTTCACCTTGATACTTAAAACATATTTAGCTGTTCACTGTAAATATGGTCCAGTGTCATAACAGAACCCTCCAGAGCATGAAGGAAAATTTACATGTAACGAGAGAGAACTTTGTGTCCTACGAGCACATACATGTTGTCTTTCTTTTCTATAAGATCTTATTTCCTTTCTGTAAGATCTTATTTCCTTTCTATAAGATCTTACAAATGAGATCACATGAGATTTTCTTTCTATAAGATCTTATTTCCTTTTTATAAGATCTTATTTCCTTTCTATAAGATCTTATTTCCTTTCTCTAAGATCTTATTTCCTTTCTATAAGATCTTATTTCTTTCTATAAGATCTTATTTCCTTTCTATAAGATCTTATTTCCTTTCTATAAGATCTTATTTCCTTTCTATAAGATCTTATTTCATTCTATAAGATCTTATTTCCTGTCTATAAGATCTTATTTCCTTTCCATAAGATCTTATTTCTTTCTATAAGATCTTATTTCTTTCTATAAGATGTTATTTCCTTTCTATAAGATCTTATTTCTTTTCTATAAGATCTTATTTTATTATTATATTTATGCAGATCGCTGAATTATTATGTTCCATAACTTACACTTCCTCTTGTTTCAAAACAAGTTACTTGATAATATAATATTTCTCGGTTGGTCTCTTGCCTTTTCTCCTCCAAACGTGTGTTGAACAGAATCTACATCTGCCTTAAGAAAGTCCATCGGATTCCTGACATTTTCTGGAAATAAATTTAAAAGTTAAAAAAATTTAAATTTTCATAAAATTTTCTTAGATTGAGGACCTGCCCGAAACGCTGCGCGTACTAGTGGCTTTACAAGACTGTAATTACCATATTATGTATCCTCACAATCCCAATGTACCTTCTTGTATATGCATAAATTAATAAATAAATGGAAAACAATTTCAGGATCATATTACTTCGTGATAATTATTAATTTAATATTTAGTACAATAAACAATCTGTATCTATAACTTGGAATGTGTGTCTGTATAAGGTTGGAGATGCTCAGGCCAGATGCTTGAGCAGCTTCACCTAACTTTGCACTCTGATTCCTGTTGGGTACATGCCCAACAGGGTCGCCAGAATTCAAGAGGGAACAGTGTCACAGTCAGGGGCCCTGGTGGCTGAATGGACAGCACTCTGGATTCTTAATCCTAGGGTTCGGGATCGATCCCCGGCGATGGCGAAAACATAGGCAGAGTTTCTTTCACCCTGATGCCACTGTTCACCTAACAATAAATAGGTACCTGGGAGATAGACAGCTGATATGGGATACGTCCTGTGTGTGAGTGTGCGTGTGTGTGTGTGTGTGTGTGTGTGTGTGTGTGTGTGTGTGTGTGTGTGTGTGTGTGTGTGTGTGTGTGTGTGTGTGTGTGTGTGTGAACAAATCAGTTGATTGATTGACAGTTGAGAGACGGGCCGAAAGAGCCAGAGCTCAACCCCCGCAAGCACAATTAGGTGAATACAACTAGTAACACCTGTGGCACCAATGCTCATTTCCTTTAATACTTTGACAAAAAAAAGTAATAAAAATATTTTACTCATCGTACTCTGGTCATAAAGAGTGACAACAGAAATTCAAACCCAGCCGTTATCCTCTAAAAAGCCCCGCCCCCTTTCTCAAAGCCAATGGGACACCGCCTGGCTCCCGCCCGGCCCACCACCCACTAATGGGGACTATTTTATTGCTTGTTTCTTTCATCAATTATAAGAGACATAGAGATGGATAGGAAAGAAGAGACAGAAAGACAGACAGACAAGTGAAGTTTATTTTACTTCTGAACTTAACAGAAGAGAATATAAACAACGTTTACTTCTTATCTTCATGTTGTAGATGTAAACAAACTTTTACTTGCCATCTTTTATTTTTTGATATATACAAGCGTCGGTACATTGTCGTACAGCCACTAGTACACGTAATAAGTACATTCCTGACTGTATAGTACATAATTACGCTTATTGTGCTGTTACATTTACCTCCCCATATATCCTCTTCTTTTTCTGTCAATACACTCAAAATTTTTAGATTCAAGTTTTAGTGTTCAATGCTATATAAACAAAGTTTTAAATATAAAGAATTTCTTTTTCAGTTTTATTAAACAATACAGATTTTATACAAATTTTGAAAATATCCTGAGTTACTTTATAATTTATTGAAAGATTTTAGTTTTGTTTTATTAGTTTTATAAAATTTTAATATCAATATAGCTGTTGGTTAAGTACTAATTGTAATTAAGAAGCAATAATTGCTATTTACATGCTTGTCCTCCTACACTGTTCTGGAAACTGAAACATATTGGATTGGTGACAGGTAAGCTTCTAACATGGATGAAAAATTTCCTAACTGACAGAAAAATGAGGGCAGTAATCAGAGGCAAGGTATCGGATTGGAGGAATGTCATGAGTGGAGTACCACAGGGTTCAGTTCTTGCACCAGTGATGTTTATTGTCTACATAAACGATCTACCAGTGGGAATACAGAATTATATGAACATGTTTGCTGATGATGCTAAGATAAAAGGGAAGATAAGAAACCTAGATGACTGTCATGCTCTTCAAGACAACCTAGACAAAATAAGTATATGGAGCAACATTTGGCAAATGGAATTTAATGTGAATAAATGGTATGTTATGGAATGTGGAATAGGAGAACATAGACCTCACACAACCTATATATTATGTGAGAAATCTTTAAAGAATTCTGATAAAGAAAGGGATCTAGGGGGTGGTTCTAGATAGAAAACTATCACCTGAGGACCACATTAAGAACATTGTGCGAGGAGCCTATGCTACACTTTCTAACTTCAGAATTGCTTTTAAATACATGGATGGAGAAATGCTAAAGAAAGTGTTCACAACTTTTGTTAGACCAAAGCTAGAATAAGCAGCAGTTGTGTGGTGCCCATATCTTAAGAAGCACATCAACAAACTGGAAAAGGTGCAACGACATGCCACTAAGTGGCTCCCAGAACTGAAGGGCAAGAGCTACGAGGAGAGGTTAGAGGCATTAAATATGCAAAAACTAGAAGATATAAGAAAAAGAGGCGATATGATCACTACGTTCAAAATAGTAACAGGAATCGATAAAATTGATAGGGAAGAATTACTGAGACCCGGAACTTCAAGAACAAGAGGTCATAGATTTAAACTAACGAAACAAAGCTGCCGGAGAAATATAAGAAAATTCACTTTTGTAAACAGAGTGGTAGACGGTTGGAACAAGTTAAGTGAGAAGGTGGTGGAGGCCAAGACCGTCAGTAATTTCAAAGCATTATATGGCAAAGAGTGCCTGGGAGACGGGACACCACGAGCGTAGCTCTCGTCCTGTAACTACACTTAGGTAATTACACTCCCAAAGGTTAGGTTAGGTCGTGGTTTTCTATACAGTTTTACAGGTGAACTCTAATATTCACAATATTTTGGTGCGATACTGGCGATTAAGTGTATTTTTGTACTATGCCGACAGTCTGGATTGTACTTTTTACATTTAGTATGAAAACGTACTGTCTATTCGGAGGATGGGCTGCCATAATCCTACGTTCCCTGGAATACGAACCCCACGAAGAATCGTTTAACAACCAGGTACACATTTTACTGTTGGGTTAAACAGAGTCTACAGTTAAGGATTTGCACCCAGTAAATCCTCCCCGGCCAGGATACGAACCCATGAGAAAGCGCTCGCGGAACGCCAGGCGAGCGTCTTACCACTACGCCACGAAGACTGCTAATCTTGACTGCTATCTTGACGTAATGAAAGCTACACAATCTTTATCT
Source organism: Procambarus clarkii (assembly GCF_040958095.1). Classification (NCBI taxonomy): domain Eukaryota; kingdom Metazoa; phylum Arthropoda; class Malacostraca; order Decapoda; family Cambaridae; genus Procambarus; species Procambarus clarkii. The sequence continues at coordinate 6,423,464 of NC_091209.1, read as the reverse complement.
TGTTTCTTAATGCAGTTAACCTGAAATAATGTTACTTTTAACCCTAATGCAAAATGTAAAAGTAACATCTACTTCTCATCTGACCGCATTAAGCAAGAAAGAGAAGGATGGGCGGACTGCATTTTCTTGGACTGTCTGAAAGCCTTTGACAGTCCCACATAAGAGGATGGTGCATATGTTGGAGAAACAGGAAAGAGAAACTAATAGGGCGCTCCAGTGGATAAGGGAGTACCTAAGCAGTAGGAAGTAGAGAGTTACTGTGAGGGGTGAGACCTCAGATTGGCGTGAAGTCACCAGTGGAGTCCCACAGGGCTCTGTACTCGGACCTATCTTGTTTCTGATATATGAAAATGATCTTCTAGAGGGTATAGGCCCCTCAATGTTTGCTGATGCCAAAATTATGAGAAGGATTTAGACAGAGGACAGCATGAGGCTTCAATATGACCTGGACAAACTAAAGGAATGGTCGAATAAATGCCTGTAAGAGTTTAACTCGAGCAACTGTAAAGTAATGAAGATAAGAGCAGGGAGCAGGAGCCCAGATACAAGGTATCATTTGAGAGATGAAATTCTTCAATAATCAGAGAATGGAAAAAACCTGGGGATTGATATCATGCCAGACCTGTCCCCTGAAGCCCACATCAAGAGGATAACATCAGCATCATATGCCATGCTTGTCAACATAAAAACATCCTTTAGAAACTTGTGTAAGGAATCATTGAAAACCTTATATACACGGAATATGTCAGACCAATCTGGGAGTATGCAGCTCCAGCATGGAGTCCGTATCTCATCCAGCACAAGACTAAATAGAAGAAAGTACAGAGTTATGTATGTCACCAAACTAATACCCGAGCTGAGGGGTATGAGCTATGAAGAGAAACTACAGGAACTAAACCTCACATCACCGGAAGACAGAAGATTTAGGGAAAACATGATCACCACATACAAAATTCTTAGAGGAATTGATTGGGTCGATAAAGACAGTTTATTTAACATATGGGGCACACGCACTAAGGGACACAGGTGGAAATTGAGTGCCCAAATGAACCACAGAGAAATTAGAAAAAGAACTTTTTGGGTCAGAGAAGTTAACAAATGGAATGCATTAAGCAGTGTAAGCAGTGATGTGGTGGAAACTGACTCCTCCTGGTATCTGTGTGTGTGTTAGAGAGAAATATATGTAGTAGTCATAATAGAGGAGAAATAGATTGGTAAGAAAGGCGGGGTCCAAGAGCTAATAGGTATATTCTGCAGACATAAACAAGTAGTAAATACACACACACACACACACAGAACTGCACATGCATGAGACTGCTGTTCAAACTTGAGAGGCAGGCAAGAGTAAGCGGAAAGGCCCTATCATGGATAAGGAACTACCTAACAGGAAGGAGCCAAAGAGTTACGGTAAGGGGCGAGAAGTCGGACTGGCGAACAGTAACGAGTGGAGTCCCACAAGGATCGGTGCTGGGACCAATTCTGTTTTTAAACATGAACGATATGTCTACAGGAGTCGAGTCCTACATGTCGATGTTCGCGAATGACGCGAAATTAATAAGAAGAGTTGTAACAGTTGAGGATTGTAGGATCCTCTAAGAGGACTTGAACAAGCTGCAGAGATGGTCAGAGAAATGGCTACTGGAATTTAACACAGCAAGTGTAAAGTTATGGAAATGGGACTAGGTGACAGGAAACCAAAGGGACAGTACACAATGAAGGGAAACTACCTACCTGTAATGATTCGAGAAAGAGACCTGGGAGTGGACGTAACACCAAATCTAATTCCTGAGACATATATAAATAGAATATCGACAGGAGCGTACTCTACACTGGCAAAAGTTAGAACATCATTCAGAAACCTAAGTGAGGAGGCATTTAGGGCGCTTTACACTGCCTACGTGAGGCCAGTCTTAGAGTATGCCGCCTCATCATGGAGTCCCCATCTGAAGAAGCATATAAAGAAACTGTTAAAGGTTCAGAAATTTGCGACGAGACTCGTCCCAGAATTACGAGGGATGGGGTATGAAGAGCTCCTGAAGGAACTGTGCCTTACGATACTAGAATAAAAAGGATGAAGTGGAGAGATATGATCGCTGCATACAAAATAATTAGGGGAGATTGACAGAATGGAAATAAACGAAATGTTCACACGGAATACCAACAGACCAGGAAGCATGGATGAAAGCTGGAAAATCAGATATGTCATAGAGATAGTAGAAAAAGTTTTCTATTAGTGTGATAGTAGTTGGGAAATGGAGTGAAATAAAGGAGCACATTGTGGAAATAATCACTACTCATAGTTATAATAATAAATAATAATAATAATAATAATAATTTACTTAGGAACAGTACATACATAGTTGCAGCGTTACAGCACAAACTTTCTGTTAGATTTAAAGAGAGAGAGGCAGTACATACAGTACTTAAAGCCACTAGTACGCATAGCGTTTCGGGCAAGCCCGAAAAACTAGGTATTAAAAACTAGTTTTAAAACTAGGTATGATAGGGAAGTGGGACCGGAGTCATTACTGTAAAGAACCGGTGGCTAGAAAAGCGGGATCCAAGAGCCAATGCTCGATCCTGCAGGCACAAATAGGTGAGAACTCACAAACACACACAGACTCCATACTGATATTGCTATGACAGACTTCACATACAGTTTCAAATGAAGATTTGATAGAGCCGAATAGGCTCCAGATTCTGTACACCAGTTGAATGACAGGACCAAAGAGCCGAGGCTCAACCCCTGCAAGCACAACTAGGCGAGTACATAACAATGGCCCTCAATGACGTTGCTCTTACACTGTGATTCACAGCTCCCAGCTGCATCAACACTCAAACTGGCAACCCCAGGCGACAACGGTCAATCACGGCACCCAATAATTACCTCCACAGTGTCACCGTCAACCCCTGAACCTGTACGTGTCCTGTACAAGGGCGCACACCCAGGGAGTATAGTAGGTGGGTGAGGTGAGAGACGAGAGCACTAACACCCACCTCCTCATCGTCCCGAGGTTCGGGCGGCACTGAGTCTCTCTCGTATTATCTAGGAAAACTTCTTCATCAAACTAACACCTTTATTAAAGTTGTAAATCAATTATTTAGTATTGGGACTCTCATTATTATAAGATAAGTAAAGTTAGTTATCATTATAGGTAGTTTAGAGCAACTAGGTTGGGAAGTTAATGTTCCATATAGCCTTGTTATTGACAATCTTTCGGCTGGCAACTCTGCACGAGACGTCACAGAGTATCGTACAGATTGTTGCACGAGACGTCACAGAGTATCGTACAGATTGTTGCACAAGACGTCACAGATTATTGTACAAGACGTCCCAGTATCGTACAGTGTTGCACAAAATGTCACAGTATCGTACAGTGTTGCACAAGACGTCACAGAGTATCGTACAGATTGTTGCACAATCTGTACATTTAAACCACATTTAAAACCCATTCTAGTTTTGACTTCTACTTTTCTTTAAACTTGGATAAATTATTGTTTATCAAACCAATAATACATTTGCGTTTTTTACCAGTACATGGACAGTTTGCAACAACTATAACATACATAACATAACATGTGGCGCCGGTGGCTGTGTGGGTAGCACGCTGTACACGTGATCCTATGGCCCCGGGTTCGATTCCCGGCGCTGACGAGAAGCGATGGGCAGAGTTTCTTTAACCGATGGGAGCCGAGCGGACAGCACGCTGGACTTGTGATCCTGTGGTCCTGGGTTCGATCCCGTTCGCCGGCGAGAAACAGTGGGCAGAGTTTCTTTCACCCTATGCCTCTGTTACCTAGCAGTAAAATAGGTACCTGGGTGTTAGTCAGCTGTCACGGGCTGCTTCCTGGGGGTGGAAGCCTGGTCGAGGACCGGGCCGCGGGGACACTAAAGCCCCGAAATCCTCTCAAGATAACCGAAATGCCCCTGTTACCTAGCAGTAAAATAGGTACCTGGGAGTTATTCAGCTGTCACGGGCTGCTTCCTGGGGTGTGTATGTGTGTGGGGATAAAAATAGTAGTTAGTAACAGTTGAGAGGCGGGCCGAAAGAGCAGAGCTCAACCCCCGCAAGCACAACTAGGTGAATACACAAATTCAAATTCAAATGTTTATTCAGGTAAAGTACATACATACAAGAGGTGATACAAAAATTGATAGATTTATAGATAGAGCTAGTACATACAATGCCTAAAGCCACTATTACGCAAAGCGTTTCGGGCAGGAAAAACATTTAAGACTAAAACTTAATACTAATTGAAACAAATGTATAAAATGTGTTGAGAAAAAGTAAAAATAAAAAAGGGGGAACATGGCAGAAAAAGCAGCACAAATACAATTAGGTCGACAAACAGCGTTGTTTAAAAATAACAGACATAGGTTGACAATATAGGGGTAAGGTAGGTTACAGGGAATTTATTAGGTAGTGCTTAGTTTTTATCTTAAACTGGTTGAGAGAGGTACAGTCTTTAACATGATTGGGAAGGTCATTCCACATTCTGGGTCCCTTGATTTGTAGAGCATTTCTAGTTTGATTAAGTCGTACTCTTGGAATATCAAAACTGTATTTGTTTCTGGTGTGGTGCTCATGGGTTCTGTTACAACCTTCAATGAAGCTTTTAAGGTCAGGATTGACATTACAGTTCAGCGTTTTATATATATATATATATATATATATATATATATATATATATATATATATATATATATATATATATATATATATATATAAATATATATATATATATATATATATATATATATATATATATATATATATATATATATATATATATATATATATATATATATATATATATATATATATAAAATAGGAAGGGAGTACCACCTCTAGCTGGAAGAAGGGGGACCCATAGCCTCGGAGGAAACCACGCATAACGCATTAGAGGGAATGTTTAGATCCCCTCCAATACAGTTTCTGTGTGCTTTTCTCCTACCACCCCCTTCCTTAAATATTTTTTGTGCTTTATTATGCATTTGATGGTTACAAGATATACATGGGTTGATACAAAAATAATAATGCAAAAAGGTGCTTAAAGGTTATGGATCTCTTGAAAAACACAACAATGGGAAACATTGATGAATGTCACAGACGGGTTCGATCATTGTTGCAAGTCAAACACTTCTTCGAATTCCTCTGAAGTTGGACTTAGTGCCCAAGACGCAACAGGCATTTCCCCTCTGAATCGCAACACTGAGACGCTGGAACAAGAAACTTTTTGCTCTCTGGTCTTTTGTAGCGCTGATCAATTTGTCCCCCAATTCCTTCAGGAACTTCAATGCACATTTTCCCCACGAACCGAGGGTCTCAGAGCCGATCGGAACAAAGCTGTAGCAGTGTGCTAGGCCTCTGTATTTAATAATTTTCTGCGATTCCCTGAAAGAAGCAGCACCACCGCTTTCACGTGTGCTGTAGTGGAGGTAGGTACTGGCCAGTGTGGCAGCGCACGTGTAGTCCCATACCACTTGCTTACCATCCTTCCAAGGTATATATATATATATATATATGTGTTTATATCACGAAAATAAACACGTGATTAAGAATGTGACAATGTCAGACCACGGAGGAAAAATGAAACAGGAAATTTCCTTAAGTACTTTCGTATATTAAATACATCTTCAGAAGGTGTATCAGAATACACCTTCTGAAGATGTATTTAATATACGAAAGTACTTAAGGAAATTTCCTGTTTCATTTTTCCTCCGTGGTCTGACATTGTCATATATATATATATATATATATATATATATATATATATATATATATATATATATATATATATATATATATATATATATATATATATATATATATATATATATATATATATATATATATATATATATATCCTCACAAATTTTATGAAAAATATATATGTATATATATATATATATATATATATATATATATATATATATATATATATATATATATATATATATATATATATATATATATAAAATACACATGAGAGGATGTGCAGTGACTTATTTTTTCTCACATATTCAGAGATTTGAGTAGGGGTACCGAGTGATGTCTGGGGCCAGATTTGGATATTGTCCTAATAGCAGCTTTGTGTTGAGTAATTAGAGGACGTAAATGATTTTGGGTAGTAGAACCCCAAGCACAAATACCGTAGTTGAGATAAGGATAGATGAGGGAGTAATAGAGAGTCACCAGGGCAGGGCGAGGTACATAATATCTGATCTTAGAAAGAATGCCAACAGTTTTTGAAACTTTTTTTTTTTATATATTTAGAATGTGTCCCTGGAAATTCAGCTTGTGGTCAATGAGAACGCCAAGGAATTTGCCATCTATTTTGTTACAAATTTGGGTATTGCTTGTCCTGAGATTTATTTGATTAGAGGATTTATTGCCAAACAAAATATAGAAAGTTTTGTCAATATTGAGGGTGACTTTGTTGGCAGTTAGCCAAAGATGGACTTATGCAGGTCCACAAATAACCCAACAGGGAACTCATTATTATCAAGAGCTGCATGAATCAAGTTAATCATACTAATAAGTGCATCGTCAGTGCTTTTTTTTTTAGGTCTGAAGCCATATTGACATGAGCTAAGTATATTGCGTTTGGCTAGATAAGAGTAAAGCTGCTTGTAGATTAGTTTTTCGAATATTTTTGACAAGTTTGGCAGGATTGATATAGGTCTGTAGTTGTTAACATCTGTGAGATCACCACATTTGTGGACAGGGGTTACTCTCGCTTTTTTTTTTAGAATATCTGTAAAGGTTTGGAGTTCAAGTGACTTGTTGAAGAGCAATGCAATAGCAGGGGCTAAAGATCTGGAAGCTTTTTTGTAAATTAAAGTTGGTATCTCCTCAAGGGCACTAGACTTGGTTTTAAGAGAAAGGATTATCTCATTGACGTCAGTGGAATTAGTAGGCTTTAGGTACAGAGACTATGGATAGTTACCTGTAAGATAGTCCTTAACGTCAGTACTGGAAGATGGAATATCATTTGCAAGGGATGACCCAATGGAAGAGAAGAACCTATTGAACTCAATAGCAGAATCAGAGGCTGTAAGCTGACCATCGTTATTTATGGTAAGGACACTGCACCAGGTGCTGATAACATTACATACTCAATGATCGCACATGCAGGTCCTGCTGGAGAATAAGGAATATTGGACGTCATCAATGCATCTTGGCAGCAAGGCAAACTACCGACCTCTTGGAAGAAAGCAGACATCATACCGATTCCTAAGCCGAAAGAACCTGGCAATTACAGACCCATTTCATTAACATCATGCATTAGTAAAACTGCAAAACGGATGGTCTTAAATAGGCTACTGTGGAGGACTGGAGAGCTTCATAAACACATATTTGGCTTCACTAGAGGAGTAGGTACTGCCAACTGCATAGCAACATTACTAGGAACAGTTAACTCGGGTCCAGCTATAGTGATCTTCCTTGATCTAGAAAAAGCATTCGAACCTGCAAGCCCGCAAGCAATTTTACACACCTTAGTTAAGAAAGGTGTAAAGGGAAATATGCTAGCATGGATTCAAGATTACCTAAGTCACAGGTATGCCAGAGTAAAGTTGCAAGGACAAGTGTCGGACTACCACTTGCATGAGAATGGGACTCCACAAGGAGGAGTCCTCAGTCCTAGTCTTTTTAACATCCTTGTGGAAAACCTTGTTACCATGACATTTACAGAGGGGGTTAAATTGCTAAGCTATGCTGATGATATAGCATTAGTCATTACAGGTCCTTCACTTCTAAATAAAGCACAAGGTGCATTAGATAAAGTAACATCTGAATGCAGCGTTTTAGGGCTAAAAATATCTGCACAGAAGTCTAAGGCGATGAGACTAGGCGGCAACACTCCAGACAGGCACCTACGCATTCAAGACATTAACCTTCAGTGGGTTACACAATATCAATATCTCGGAGTGTGGATAGATTTTAAAATGACATTCAACAAGCAAATTCAATATCTGAAGGAGAAAGCAAAATCACGACTAAATATAATGAGAGCAATCACAGGGCCCCGTCTAGGAGCGGGACACAAAGTGTTAAGAATGTTTTACATACACGCCGTTCGTTCCATAGTTGATTATGCAGCGCCTGCCTTACTCACTCTTTCTCCTGGTCAGTGGGCAAACGTTGAGGTTATTCAAATGATGCAATGCGAGTCACAACAGAGGGTTCCCAGAGGGACTAAATACTGAACCTAAGACTAGAAACCAAGCTATCGTCGAGTGAAATCAGGGTAAAAGGGATTGCTGCGTGCATGCTGACCAAGATATTGACTAGACACTACAATCAGTTCACTTAAAGATATAATCACTGGAGCACTAACTCTGGACAGAAGAGCCTCCAATAGCAACAAGTGGACCCATTGTGCGATAAACACCATCAATACATTCGATAACAAACACAGTCACTGAGAAGGGTGTCGACGAAATACATGCAGACTTTGTTATGCAAGCGCCTTGGGAATCTCCGCCAGCAGACTTTAAGATTATAATTATTGAAGGAAAAAAGAACCGGACAAATCCTCAACTGCTACGTAACATTGCACAGATGCATATAGAAGCAAACATGGCATCCGACAGCTTTACTTACTTCACAGATGGATCAGTAGACCAGCAGGGACAAGAAACCGGAGTAGCAGTTAAAGCAGGAAACTCTGTAAATAGTTGGAGGCTCTCAAATGGGTGTTCGACTTTACAAACAGAGATGCTAACCATTCAAAAGGCTTTGGAACATGCTCTTGCTGAGCACCAACAACATGTTATCATACATACAGATTCGAGAACCGCCATTGAAACCTTGCAACAAGAACACATATGTGATAACATACATATGATCACAAATGTCATATCATTAATGCAAACACTCAAACGACAAGGCCGTCGGGTACTTATGAACTGGGTGCCAAGTCATGTGGGAATAATAGGAAATGACATTGCAGACGAAGCTGCAAAACTTGCAACTAAGAGAAGAAATGTAGACATTTACATACCACAGAGTCTATCATAGATTAAGAAAGTAATTAGAAACAGAGCAATGCAGAAGATGTACAGTGACCACAACACAGCAGTTGCAACATCAGGATCTGCGGGTTGGTACAAGAATTCAACCAACTACGAACCACTTAGTTTGATGAAAGTGAGCAGTAGAGCAACAGAAGTACACTTACATCGCATCAGGCTTGGATACCCATGTGCATGGGAAATAGCCTTACAGGTTCCGGAAGATGAGAGGAAATGTCAACACTGTGGAGAAATGCCCGACAGACCACTGGAACATTATCTAACACATTGCACAGTTACAACCACAACAGATCGCTAGAACTTTATCTAACACAGTGCACAGTTACAAACCCATTAAGATTTCAACTTAGATTCAACAGAGCAGAAGAAGTTGTTAAACACTTATGGCAAAATCTTACTGAAGCGACCATACGAGTAATAAATACTCATACTCCGCCCAAGTAAAACAGAAACATGCAACACTTAGTGGGCCAGCCAGAGGCTAAGGCCCGCCCAGTGGGCCAGCCAGAGGCTTAGGGGCCCGCCCAGTGGGCCAGCCAGAGGCTTAGGGGCCCGCCCAGTGGGCCAGCCAGAGGCTTAGGCCCCGCCCAGTGGACCAGCCAGAGGCTTAGGGCCCGCCCAGTGGGCCAGCCAGAGGCTGAGGGCCCGCCCAGTGGGCCAGCCAGAGCCTTAGGGCCCGCCCAGTGGGCCAGCCAGACGCTTAGCTCCCGCCCAGTGGACCAGCCAGAGGCTTAGGGGCCCGCCCAGTGGGCCTGCCAGAGGCTTAGGGGCCCGCCCAGTGGGCCAGCCAGAGGCTTAGGGGCCCGCCAGAGGCTTAGCTCCCGCCCAGTGGGCCAGCCAGAGGCTTAGGGCCCGCCCAGTGGGCCAGCCAGACGCTTAGCTCCCACCCAGTGGACCAGCCAGAGGCTTAGGGGCCCGCCCAGTGGGCCAGCCAGAGGCTTAGGGGCCCGCCCAGTGGGCCAGCCAGAGACTTCGGCCCGCCCAGTGGGCCAGCCAGAGGCTTAGGGCCCGCCCAGTGGGCCAGCCAGAGGCTTAGGGCCCGCCCAGTGAACCAGCCAGAGGCTTAGGGGCCCGCCCAGTGGGCCAGCCAGAGGCTTAGGGGCCCGCCCAGTGGGCCAGCCAGAGACTTCGGCCCGCCCAGTGGGCCAGCCAGAGGCTTAGGGCCCGCCCAGTGGGCCAGCCAGAGGCTTAGGGCCCGCCCAGTGGACCAGCCAGAGGCTTAGGGCCCGCCCAGTGGACCAGCCAGAGGCTTAGGGCCCGCCCAGTGGGCCAGCCAGAGGCTTAGGGCCCGCCCAATGGGCCAGCCAGAGGCTTAGGGCCCGCCCAGTGGGCCAGCCAGAGGCTTAGGGCCCGCCCAGTGGACCAGCCAGAGGCTTAGGGCCCGCCCAGTGGGCCAGTAAGAGGCTTAGGGCCCGCCCAGTGGGCCAGCCAGAGGCTTAGGGCCCGCCCAGTGGACCAGCCAGAGGCTTAGGGCCCGCCCAGTGGACCAGCCAGAGGCTTAGGGCCCGCGCAGGAATATCCCTGCCAAAAAAAAAAGGTGAAGTCTATCTTTCTGGACGACCATACGTTCACCAAGAGTGAACTACTGCAAGCACGCTCCACTGCCACCAACTTCACACCCGTCGACATTCGCCAGGAGGGAATGGGAGTTGCTCTCTTCTACTCCCAGGAGGATAACATCGATCACCTGGAATTAAATTCCACATGGACCATTCTGCACGACCACATATCAGCCTTACATTCTCTCGACGCTTCCTTGCTGAAAGAACGGTCTTCATCAGAGGAGCCAGCACATGGACCATCGACCACAGACCCGAAGATGTTATCGCAAGCTTCAAACCCGAAAACTCCTTAATGAAACCGACCACTTTCACTACCATCCGCCCCGCTGTGAGCAGCCCGACCAGGGAGCAACTGACCTTCATCTCGGTAACTACAACGCATACTAACATGCAAGAGGAGCCACACATCAATGGATCATCCAATAAAATCAGCAGACTTCTAGATGTTACCACTGCTCGGCTTAGACTCGGTTACAAATATCTCTGGGAATTCTCATTATCTGCTGATGTAGACCTGACCAAATGTAAACTGTGTCAACAAAATTATTCGCACACCCTCCGTCACTATGTGATGGAGTGCGAAAGATACGTGAATTTAGAGACAATTCTATAACCAATGTTCCAGCGATGTGTAAATATTTCATTCAAAATTATCTGCTTCCAGAAATTTTAGCCAAATATCTCCAGTTTGCTAACTGTAGATAGTAACTAAGTGATTGTAACCTATCCACCGCTGCCCACTGGATGGGGGGCGGTGTGCAGGACAAACATATCAATTGTGACACTAGCTCTCCACATATGTCAGTTGCTAAATTTAGAAACTGTACTTGTGGTCGATCTCGAACCCATTGATGATGTGACGACTTATACTGAATTTGGTAACTAGCTCATCAAGATTGTAACTTGCTTAGCTAAATGAGTTGTGGGGTTCAGTCCCTGAGCCCATTATGTGCCTCAGTAACCCTTTTCACTACCGCCCACAAGATGGGTATGGGGTGCATAATAAATTAATTATCTGCTTTTGCGACTAGAGCTGAGGAATGTGGCCTCCTTATCTCTGTACAGAAAACTCGTGCCCTCATTCCATGTGGTATTCCACCAGCCAATTATCATATAGACGGGCGAGCACTTGAGAACTGCGAGTCTTACAGATACCTTGGTGTCCCCATTAACGACCCTGGGTACCTTAATCTTCTCTCAAGAGGAGACTTTGGGAGAGATTAAAGCCCTTGCGGGTCCTTGTTGGTGTCAATCATGGACTTAACGTGAGACTTGCTAGAATGTTTTATGTATCATTTATACGCTCTGTGATTGACTACAATGTTCTACATCTCACACTGTATACTGACAAAGAGCTGAAATATCTTGAAACCTTGCGAAATGAAGCTATGCGTCTCATCCTTGGGGCTCCAAAGTCCACGAGAATAGTTAATATGAGAGCAGAGTTAAAATTTCCTACCATAAGTGAGAGAATTTTGTCTATTAGCACAGTTTTCGGCGTGAAGGCATTGAGTAGATCTCGGCAACACATGAAATTTCAAAGCTGAACTTTCTAATATGCTGCACTCACCTGAGGTCTATAGAAGAAGAACGAAATCTGATTATGTATATTGGTTCTACAAGGTAACCAACTCCATCAAAATGTGAAATATGTACCCAAATCAATTAATGATTACTCAACCAACTAATCCATGAGATAACTGGATCTATCAGTTCATAGATCTATCAGTGTACACCATACATCAGTAAAACAGTTAAAAAAATCACTGAGAGTACACAGGTTATGGGTAACAATGTGTATCAGTGCTATAATGTCCCTAACATTCTTAAACCTATATTATTTGCTGACGATACTACCCTCAACTACTCAGACCCCAACCCCCACATACTAAATAATTTTGTAAATAATGAATTAAAAAAGTCCACTTATAGATATCAACGAACAAACTCACACTTAACTTAAAAAAGACCTACTACATCTTATTTGGAAGCAAATCAACAAATGTAATTCAGCTTCAGATAGATAATGTTAACATCAGTAATAAAAATGATGGAAAGTTTCTTGGCCTATTCCTAGACAAGAGACTCAACTTTAGCACCCACATTCAATACATAACTAAGAAAGTCTCTAAGACAGTTGGTATTCTCTCTAAGATCAGTTATTATGTTCCAAACTCTGCTCTCCTCTCATTATATTACGCGCTAATCTATCTTTATCTTAGATATGGTATCTGTGCATGGGGTTATACCACTGCAAACTACCTCAAGTCCATCATCACCTAGCAAAAATCTGCTATCAGAATAATAACAAATTCTGCTTTCAGACAACACTCAGCCCCCTTGTTTAACTCCCTAAACAAGCTAAACATAAACTCACTCCACACATTCTTTTGTGTCAACTACATTAACAAAACCCTGTTCCTAAATGCTAACCCTGGTCTGAAACTTTTCCTGGACACATGTAATAGGACCCATTATCACCACACCAGAAATAAATATCTCTTTGAAATCCCCAGTCAAACTTATTCTGTGTAAACACTCTATGCAAATAAAGAGACATTGTTAATAGCACTCACTCCCCAAGGAATTGAAAAGCTGTCCAACTTTTGCCTTATTCAAAAACGAAACAAAAAAGTACCTAATTTCATCATCATAGTTTCCTACCTGGTGGTTTAAACTCTCACTGTATCTTGTGCTACTCAATCCCCCAATATATGTACCTAAGCCATATAACTTTACCATTGTAATCATTGTTATTATCTTACATCATGATTGTTATATTGAACGCATATTTTATTACATTATACCTTGAAATAATCCTCAAATTATGATACAAAGTACCGAGCACTGTTTATAATCCTCAAATGTTACTTTAATTTAAATATTTTGTCAAGTTTTCTTACAATGAAGCTGTTAAATTTTATTAAATTTTGCTAGAAATTACCTACTTAAAATTATCCGTTAGATTAAGGACCTGCCCGTAATGCTATGCGTGTTAGTGGCTTTACAAGAATGTAAACACATCAATGCTATGTACTCTCATTACCCCAATATACCTTCTTGTATATATATAAATATATAAACTAATTAATCTAATTACCCAGGAAAGTGGATATATATCCTAACTCATTCAGTCCTAAACTAATTGAACCCCAGGGAGGAATTACTGGCCCCGCCCAGGATACAACCCCATAACAAGCCGACTACCTCCTGAATGCCTACTCACTACTAGGTCAACAGGGCATTAAGTGATAGGAAATGAACCCAACCACTTCTGTCCAGCCCGGGATTCGAACCCGAAATTCTCGATTGTGCATTGAGAACGAACCCGACTGTGCATCCTGGACCCATATCTTATCTTTCTTATCTGAAAACATCCGCTGTCTTATACTTACACTTCGTAATAATTATGGCAGGATAAATTAAATCTAAATAATAATAATAATAATAATAATAATAATAATAATAATAACAATAATAATAATAATAATAGGCTAAATATTAAACTTAACTGCAAAGAAAACGATTAAACTTGAGTCTCATAAGAGTTCCCCAGTGTCACAAATATGACGTCACACAGACTTTATTTATTTTTTTTGCGTTATACTTGGGTAAGGTAGCTTAAAGTGTGTTAGATTAGGTTAGGCTAGGCTACATTAGCATATAATAGGCTTATTTAAAGAGCCATGATAACGTTATATGGAATATCTTTTTGAGGGTTAGTGAACACACTGGCTGAAGTTATCGTACATGCAGCGGGAGGCGACGCATGCGCAGTAGAGCCTCACACGACTGCTTCCCGTCCCACATGTAGAGGCGAGTACTGACGCTCCTCTCTAATACAATATTTGCCTTATAATAAGTTGTTCTATGCTCTTAACAGTGCACGTAGGTGCTGCAGAGCAGTAATTATTGTGGCCGAGATAATAATTTGATCTCATAAGTCTGCTACGTCTTGAAATATTTATTAGGGAAGGCAAATTATCGCTGGCCGCCCCTGCCTCAGTGGTTTATCAAAGTGTATGTGTAGGCGTTAATATATATATATATATATATATATATATATATATATATATATAAATATATATATATATATATATATATATATATATATATATATATATATATATAAATATATATATATACATATATATATATATATATATAATATATATATATATATATGTATATATATATATATATATATATATATATATATATATATATATATATATATATATATATATATATATATTTTATTAAATATGACCGAAAAAGTAAGATTAATAATTCTAACACGAATTTTCTCAATCTTTCGTACATTATGCTTCACTGTTGGAGGTAAATCAAAAATCACTTCTCCAAAATTCATTTTTATTTCTAGTCTGACGCGACACGGGCGCGTTTCGTAAAACTTATTACATTTTCAAAGACTTCACAAATACACAACTGATTAGAACTTGCGTTTCCCTGATTTTATATCTACATTTGAGTGAGGTGGGAAGGGTGATGTGGCATTACATTTGAGTGAGGTGGGAAGGATGATGTGGCATTAGAGGATATTAATAGGGTATTAAAAGTATCAACACAAGACAGAACACGAAACAATGGATATTGAATAGAAGTTTCATGAGAAACTTCTTTCATGAGAGTTTCATGAGAAACTCTCCAGACACGAAACAGAACGCTTTAAAAGAGACTAACGTCGTCTATGCCTTCAAATGCCCACTTGGGGACTGTAAGCTCCAAAAAACCCAGTATATAGGCAAGACAACAACATCTCTTTCTAGGCGTTTAACGATGCATAAACAACAGGGCTCCATTAAGGAACATATAATCTCTTCCCATAACCAAACCATCGCCAGAGAAATCCTAGTAAACAACACAGAAATCATCGATAGATACAGCGATAGCAGGCGGCTTGACGTTTGCGAGGCACTACACATCAAGAAGTCAACACCAGCAATCAACAGCCAATTATTGCACAACTATATTCTACCCACCTCAAGACTCCGCTCCAATATATAAGCATCAAGAAATATGGACCAATAGGCTTTCTACAAACACTTCTATTCAATATCCATTGTTTCGTGTTCTGTCTTGTGTTGATACTTTTAATACCCTATTAATATCCTCTAATGCCACATCATCCTTCCCACCTCACTCAAATGTAATGCCACATCACCCTTCCCACCTCACTCAAATGTAGATATAAAATCAGGGAAACGCAAGTTCTAATCAGTTGTGTATTTGTGAAGTCTTTGAAAATGTAATAAGTTTTACGAAACGCGCCCGTGTCACGTCAGACTAGAAATAAAAATGAATTTTGGAGAAGTGATTTTTGATTTACCTCCAACAGTGAAGCATAATGTACGAAAGATTGAGAAAATTCGTGTTAGAATTATTAATCTTACTTTTTCGGTCATATTTAATAAAATATGTCTACAGGAAAGACTGCTACCAAAATATACTAATATATATATATATATATATATATATATATATATATATATATATATATATATATATATATATATATATATATATATGTCGTACCTAGTAGCCAGAACGCACTTCTCAGCTTACTATGCAAGGCCAAATTTGCCTAATAAGCCAACTTTTCATGAATTTATTGTTTTTCGACTACCTAACCTACCTAACCTAACCTAACCTAACTTTTTCGGCTACCTAACCTAACCTAACCTATAAAGATAGGTTAGGTTAGGTTAGGTAGGGTTGGTTAGGTTTGGTCATATATCTACGTTAATTTTAACTTCAATAAACAAAAATTGACCTCATACATAATGAAATGGGTAGCTTTATCATTCCATAAGAAAAAAATTAGAAAAAATATAGTTATTCAGGAAAACTTGGCTTATTAGGCAAATCGGGCCTTGAATAGTAGCCCAAAAAGTGAGTTCTGGCTACTAGGTACGACATATATATATATATATATATATATATATATATATGTCGTACCTAGTAGCCAGAACACACTTCTCAGCCTACTATGCAAGGCCCGATTTGCCTAATGAGCCAAGTTTTCCTGAATTAATATATTTTCTCTAATTTTTTTCTTATGAAATGATAAAGCTACCCATTTCATTATGTATGAGGTCAATTTTTTTTTATTAGAGTTAAAATTAATGTAGATATATGACCGAACCTAACCAACCCTACCTAACCTAACCTAACCTATTTTTATAGGTAAGGTTAGGTAGCCGAAAAACTTAGGTTAGTTTAGGTTAGGTAGTCGAAAAAACATTAATTCATGAAAACTTGGCTTATTAGGCAAATCGGGCCTTGCATAGTAGGCTGAGAAGTGCGTTCTGGCTACTAGGTACGACATATATATATATATATATATATATATATATATATATATATATATATATATATATATATATATATATATATATATATATATATATATTATTATTAAATATGACCAAAAAAGTAAGATTAATAATTCTAACACGAATTTTCTCAATCTTTCGTACATTACGCTTCACTTTTGGAGGTAAATCAAAAATCAATTCTCCAAAATTCATTTTTATTTCTAGTCTTGAAACCGGCCATATACTGCAGGTATGTTGACGACATTTTTACACAGGTACCTGATGTCAGACATTTGCAGGAGCTGAAGGAGGCATTTGAGCAGAGTTCCGTGCTGCGTTTCACTTACGAGATGGAAAAGGATGGGAACTGCCCTTTCTAGATGTAACAGTCATGGAAAAGGGCGGAGGTTTCCACACTGCAGTCTACACTAAGGAAACAAACATAGGAATGTGCCTAAATGCCAACAGCGACTGCCCAGACAGGTACAAGAGGAGTGTTGTTAACGCATATGTCGACCGTGCTCTCAGCCACAGCTCAGAATGGAAGCAAGTCGACGAAGAACTCTGTAGGGTAAGGCAGGTCCTAGTCAATAACGGCTTCTCCAATGGTTTCGTCGAAGACATCATAAGAAGGAAAGTGAAAAGCCATGCAACCTCTGAAGAGACAACTAACACAACACCTATACCCCCTATTAGACTATTTTACAGGAACTTCGTTTCCACAGCTCATAAAACGGAGGAAAGGGTCCTGAAAGATATTGTTAATAGAAACGTTATCCCTACAGACAAAAATCAGAGGATACAACTGACGATTTACTATAAAACCAGAAAAACGGCCAGCCTACTCATGAGAAACTCTCCAGACACAAAACAGAATGCTTTAAAAGAGACTAACGTCGTCTATGCCTTCAAATGCCCACTTGGGGACTGTAAGCTCCAAAAAACCCAGTATATAGGCAAGACAACAACATCTCTTTCTAGGCGTTTAACGATGCATAAGCAACAGGGCTCCATTAAGGAACATATAATCTCTTCCCACAACCAAACCATCGCCAGAGAAATCCTAGTAAACAACACTGAAATCATCGATAGATACAGCGATAGCAGGCGGCTTGACGTTTGCGAGGCACTACACATCAAGAAGTCAACACCAGCAATCAACAGCCAATTATTGCACAACTATATTCTACCCACCTCAAGACTCCGCTCCAATATAGAAGCATCAAGAAATATGGACCAATAGGCTTTCTACAAACACTTCTATTCAAAATCCATTGTTTCGTGTTCTGTCTTGTGTTGATGAAATTAATACCCTATTAATACTCTTGTTCTGTCTTGTGTTGATGAAATTAATACCCTATTAATACCACATTTTGTTCTGTCTTGTGTTAATGCCACATCACCCCTTCCACCTCACTCAAATGTAGATATAAAATCGGAGATACGTAAGTTCTATTCAGTTGTGTATTTGTGAACTAAAGTCTTTGAAAATGTAATAAGTTTTACGAAACGCGCCCGTGTCGCGTCAGACTAGAAATAAAAATGAATTTTGGAGAATTGATTTTTGATTTACCTCCAACAGTGAAGCGTAATGTACGAAAGATTGAGAAAATTCGTGTTAGAATTATTAATCTTACTTTTTCGGTCATATTTAATAATATATGTCTACAGGAAAGACTGCTACCAAAATATACTAATATATATATATATATATATATATATATATATATATATATATATATATATATATATATATATATATATATATATATATATATATATATACATTAATTGGCTGTTGATTCACCAACCAGCAATCAACAGCCAATTAATGCACAACTATATTCTACCCACTTCAAGACTCCGAACCAATATAGAAGCAGCAAGAGGAAGTATGGGCCAATAGGCCTTCTGCAGTTACTTCCATTCTTATGCCCCCTTATCCAATTAATACCCATTGTTTAGTGTTCTGTCTTCCATTTGTCACAAATTTGTTCACCTCATCCAAAACTGTTGCACCATATCACCTCACCCAAGTATGAGTATATATGACGGATAAGGTGTTTAGTGTTAGCGTAAGTAAAACTATGTTTATTGTTTTCAGGTTACAGTTGTGTGTGTGTAAACTAAAGTCTTTGAAAATGTAATAAGTTATTACGAAACGCGTTCAAGCGTCGCGTCAGACTAGAAATAAAAATGAAATTTGGAGAATTGATTTTTCAATTACCATCGACAGTAAAAAGAAATATAAGAAATATTGAGAAAATTCGTGTTAGAATTATTAATCTCACCTTTTTGGTTATATTTAACAATATATATATATATATATATATATATATATATATATATATATATATATATATATATATATATATATATATATATATATATATATATTTGAAATATGGAAGGGAGTACCACCTCTAGCTGGAAGAAGGGGGACCCATAGGCTCGGAGGAAACCACGCATAACGCATTAGAGGGAATGTTTAGATCCCCTCCAATACAGTTTCTGTGTGCTTTTCTCCTACCACCCCCTTCCTTTTTTATTTTTTGTGCTTTATTATGCATTTGATGGTTACAAGATATACATGGATTGATACAAAAATAATAATGCAAAAAGGTGCTTAAAGGTTATGGATCTCTTGAAAAACACAACAATGGGAAACATTGATGAATGTCACAGACGGGTTCGATCATTGTTGCAAGTCAAACACTTCTTCGAATTCCTCTGAAGTTGGACTAGTGCCCAAGACGCAACAGGCATTTCCCCTCTGAATCGCAACACTGAGGCGCTGGAACAAGAAACTTTTTGCTCTCTGGTCTTTTGTAGCGCTGATCAATTTGTCCCCCAATTCCTTCAGGAACTTCAATGCACATTTTCCCCACGAACCGAGGGTCTCCGAGCCGATCGGAACAAAGCTCTAGCAGTGTGCTAGACCTCTGTATTTAATAATTTTCTGCGATTCCCTGAAAGAAGCAGCACCACCGCTTTCACGTGTGCTGTAGTGGAGGTAGGTACTGGCCAGTGTGGCAGCGCATGTGTAGTCCCATACCACTTGCTTACCATCCTTCCAAGGTAGCAAGGTGACCCCATCAGGGCGCTTCTGAGGGTCGTTAGGTCTGGATAAGTGTGGTTCTCTTTGTGCCGGGCAGCGGGCTGTGGCGAGGCTCCTCTTGATGATGTCGTTGACTTCTTCATGTCTTGCAATTTTACCCTGTGATTTACGACATACCAGACCATGACGACCATATTGGTCTGCCATCGCAGTTCCGCAGATGCACCTATGTTCGGTGAGGATGGGGGCGGCAAGGCGAAGGGCAACTCCAATGCGGAGAGCGTCATGACTGAGGCGAGTTCCCAGGGCTGCATTGGGCACAGCAAATAAGAAATCCCCGGCGTGGGGTGCTGTTACCGCTAGGAGGCGGGCTTTGTTTTCAGCATCAGCGTTGTCAATCATTGCTGTGACAGTCTTTTCCATTATGGGGCTATCCCAGTGGGCCTGCTTGTGGTCTTTTGGGACTTGTGGTCGGGGTTGAGGGTGTGCAATGGTGTCCCATTGTCTGGCTGCTTCGATGAACGTTTGATCATGAGTTCCCGCTGTCTCTCTCATACGCTCTGGTAGGATCTGCCCTACCAATTCGTTGGCTGCTGTACATGAGGATAAGAATGCTGGAAGTGCTACCTCAGTTGCCTTTCGTATGCCTATCCCTCCAAATCTCACTGGTAGTGTTGCTTGGTCCCACTGACTGTCATCTAAATCTAGGTTGAGCGCCTTCCTGAATATTGACCTGAGGAGCTCATCATATTGATTTAGAAGTGGGTTGCCAAAAGTTGGTGCACACCTTAAGAAGTATGTTAGCCTGGGCAAGGTAAGGCACTTTGTGAGAAGGTAGAGGGCATCGTGGGAGTCCAAGTCCCCAATTCTCTCTTCCATCCTCTTTAGGTCTCTAAACTTTTCGTCAAGGACTACAGCAATAGCATTGTGGCCCAGAGGTGCTCCGAGTAGTGTGCTGTCGGTAGGTTTAACGACTGAGGCTTCTGGTAGAACTGATTTCACTGCTCTAATGATTACTTCACTGGATGCAATAATTTCGCACTTGGAGGGGTTAAGAACGAGACCCATGGACTCCCCCCGTGTCTTCACCAGCTGTAGGTCTTCTAGCAGGGAATCTTGTGTGCCTGCCAGAGTGCCATCATCCAGGAACCAGATGTTGAGCTCGCTGGACAGTCTGGTTGTAATTTCTCGAACCGCTATGCAAAAGAGGAACGGTGCAAGTGGGTCACCCTGTTGAATTCCCTCTGCTGAGGTGACTTCATGTTTGCCAAACAGGAGGGTTGAGTCTTTGCTGTAGCCTGCTGACACAAACGGGAGAATGCTTGGGCAATGTTCCTGGACTGCAGTGAGGATTGCTTCCCTTTTGACCGAGTTGAAAGCGTTTTTAAAATCTAATTTTACTACTGCCTGGTCTTCAGTAAGAGAGCTAATGTAGGCTCGTGCAGCATGAGCCGCTGCTTCACAGCCTTGGGGAACTCCAAACCCCAGCTGGTTGGGTTGCAGCATGGTGGCTGCTTCCCTTCGGATACTTCTGACAGCAGCCCTTGCAACTAGGCGGCGAAGGGTATTACCAACGGCAATGGGTCCGATCCCTCCCCCCTTCTTTTTCAGGGCACATAGGGATGCACCAAAGAAGAATGGTTTGATTTCATCAGGGATTAACCCGGCGAGGCAGTTGTTGACAAACGTTGTGATTTCTGTCAGGAGCGCTTCTGCAGCTGGGCCAAGAACAGGGTTCACCATTTCCTTCACATGTTGAGGTCTTACCCCTGTGTAGCCTCCTGAGGAGCCCGGGGGAAATGAAACGATAGCTTTATAAACCTCTGACTCCCGGAGGACGAGAGGTTCCTGGTTAGGGGCGAGCCTGACCTGTGGGGGAGGTCCACCTACGGCCCTGAGGGGGTGTTTTTCTCTCAGTCTCTATATTTTATATATTTTCTCTCTCTCTCTCTCTCTCTCTCTCTCTCTCTCTCTCTCTCTCTCTCTCTCTCTCTCTCTCTCTCTCTCTCTCTCTCTCTCTCTCTCTCTCTCTCTCTCTCTCTCTATATATATATATATATATATATATATATATATATATATATATATATATATATATATATATATATATATATATATAGAGACATATATACATATGTTCCTGTAGACATATATTATTAAATATGACCGAAAAAGTAAGATTAATAATTCTAACACGAATTTTCTCAATCTTTCGTACATTTCTTTTCACTGTTGGAGGTAAATAAAAAATCAATTCTCCAAAATTCATTTTTATTTCTAGTCTGACGCGACACGAGCGCGTTTCGTAAAACTTATTACATTTTCAAAGACTTTAGTTCACAAATACACAACTGAATAGAACTTACGCATCTCCGATTTTATATCTACATTTGAGTGAGGTGGAAGGGGTGATGTGGCATTAACACAAGACAGAACAAGAGGTGGCATTAATAGGGTATTAATTTCATCAACACAAGACAGAACAAAAGGTGGTATTAATAGGGTATTAATTTCATCAACACAAGACAGAACACGAAACAATGGGTATTGAATAGAAGTGTTTGTAGAAAGCCTATTGGTCCATATTTCTTGATGCTTCTATATTGGAGCGGAGTCTAGAGGAGGGTAGAATATAGTTGTGCAATAATTGGCTGTTGATTGCTGGTGTTGACTTCTTGATGTGTAGTGCCTCGCAAACGTCAAGCCGCCTGCTATCGCTGTATCTATCGATGATTTCTGTGTTGTTTACTAGGATTTCTCTGGCTATGGTTTGGTTGTGGGAAGAGATTATATGTTCCTTAATGGAGCCCTGTTGCTTATGCATCGTTAAACGCCTAGAAAGAGATGTTGTTGTCTTGCCTATATACTGGGTTTTTTGGAGCTTACAGTCCCCAAGAGGGCATTTAAAGGCATAGACGACGTTAGTCTCTTTTAAAGCGTTCTGTTTTGTGTCTGGAGAGTTTCTCATGAGTAGGCTGGCCGTTTTTCTGGTTTTATAGTAAATCGTCAGTTGTATCCTCTGATTTTTGTCTGTAGGGATAACGTTTCTATTAACAATATCTTTCAGGACCCTTTCCTCCATTTTATGAGCTGTGGAAAAGAAGTTCCTGTAAAATAGTCTAATAGGGGGTATAGGTGTTGTGTTAGTTGTCTCTTCAGAGGTTGCTTGGCTTTTCACTTTCCTTCTTATGATGTCTTCGACGAAACCATTGGAGAAGCCGTTATTGACTAGGACCTGCCTTACCCTGCAGAGTTCTTCGTCGACTTGCTTCCATTCTGAGCTGTGGCTGAGAGCACGGTCGACATATGTGTTAACAACACTCCTCTTGTACCTGTCTGGGCAGTCGCTGTTGGCATTTAGGCACATTCCTATGTTTGTTTCCTTAGTGTAGACTGCAGTGTGGAAACCTCCGCCCTTTTCCATGACTGTTACATCTAGAAAGGGCAGCTTCCCATCCTTTTCCATCTCGTAAGTGAAACGCAGCACGGAACTCTGCTCAAATGCCTCCTTCAGCTCCTGCAGATGTCTGACATCAGGTACCTGTGTAAAAATGTCGTCAACATACCTGCAGTATATGGCCGGTTTCAAGTTCATGTCGACTAAGACTAAGAGTGTATCGTGATCCAGCCTGTACTCCTCTTGACATACCAGAAAATATTCTGAGGAAACTACTCCAAGCTTGTACTAAAGAGGCACCCTTCTTGAGCCCGGATGGGCACATGTATAAGCAAGTAGATGGGGTCGCCATGGGTTCTCCCCTAGGTGTCCTGTTTGCAAACTTCTACATGGGTACCATCGAGCAAAAAGTCTTAGTCTTTTCAATTTTCAATTGACAAACTTAGCTTTGCCAGTCGCCGTATATCTCTGGTACAAGTCTTGAAGCAAATCTCTGAATCTTCCAGATTTACTCTTTGTGCTTCACAAAGATGGGAGTCCAAGCTACTGCTGCACATTCTAGGACTATCGTGCTTGATCTGTGCTGTACATATTGGTCAGAATGATTCCTAGTCCAATTTATTTTTTCTTGTTAATTTTTCCCATCTTTCCGATATTGTTATGTTAAAATATGCTTCTGGTGATTATGCTGAGGTTATATATAGACTCGTAGGGCCTACTTACGTTTATTATTTACTGTTCTTTATGCCTCCAGCTCCTGATCCTAAAGTACACAAGCTTAAGCTTATGACTCAACTTGGTACCGTGTCTTCAGGGACCAGTTTTGTGGCATCGACTTGAGAATTGTCCAGGACGGACCGAAACGTCGTCATCCCTTCACTTTCTAGTGTGCAGTCTGGTCAACATAATTTAGCCACGTTATTGTGACTCATCGCCTGCATTTGTGGCAAGAAATCCCAATTGGGGATTCCAGACTGGGTCTCCATTTGCTGGTCCTGCAAGGAACTCAAAGGCAGAGTATGGCGTACATAACTTCTTTAGGATTATTTTTTGTCATGTTATTCTATATATATATATATATATATATATATATATATATATATATATATATATATATATATATATATATATATATATATATATATATATATATATATATTATGCAAGTATTCTTGTTCAACATTTCTCTTGTTAGAGTAATGTCATGGGCTTGTCTCATGTGATTCCTAGGGGCACCAGATTGAAGATGGCATGTCAAACGCCTCGTCAGCTTGGTCGACGTCATACCTATGTACTTACATTGAAGGTTACATCCTTCGTGGGGGCAAGTGTACATGTATACAACGCTTGACTGCTGTAGAGGGTTCTCCGTCGGCTTCGGGCTGTTTTTGATAAGGAGTTCGGAAGTCTTCTTGGTTTTGTAGAATATTATAAGGTTTATGTTTTGGTTAGGAGTAGTGCTTTTTACTCCTTTACGGATTATTTCTTTCATTATTCTTTCCTCTTTTATATGTTCACTGTGCATGGTTGATTTGTAATATAATTTTATTGGGGGTGTTGTGGTTTCTGTTCTAGGTTCTGAATTATACCAACGGTCCAAGTGTCTTCTTATAGCAGCGTTTATTTCCGCGTTGCTATATCCGTTGTTCACCAATACCTGAGTTACTCTTTCAAACTCTCTACTCACGTTGCTCCATTCAGAGCAGTGGGTAAGCGCTCGACGAATATAAGCATTGAGAACACTGGCTTTGTATCTTTGGGGGCACTCACTTCTACCGTTCAGGCATAATCCTATGTTGGTGGGCTTGGTATTATATATTAACATAGGATTATGCCTGAACGGTAGAAGTGAGTGCCCCCAAAGATACAAAGCCAGTGTTCTCAATGCTTATATTCGTCGAGCGCTTACCCACTGCTCTGAATGGAGCAACGTGAGTAGAGAGTTTGAAAGAGTAACTCAGGTATTGGTGAACAACGGATATAGCAACGCGGAAATAAACGCTGCTATAAGAAGACACTTGGACCGTTGGTATAATTCAGAACCTAGAACAGAAACCACAACACCTCCAATAAAATTATATTACAAATCAACCATGCACAGTGAACATATAAAAGAGGAAAGAATAATGAAAGAAATAATCCGTAAAGGAGTAAAAAGCACTACTCCTAACCAAAACATAAACCTGATAATATTCTACAAAACCAAGAAGACTTCCGAACTCCTTATCAAAAACAGCCCGAAGCCGACGGAGAACCCTCTACAGCAGTCAAGCGTTGTATACATGTACACTTGCCCCCACGAAGGATGTAACCTTCAATGTAAGTACATAGGTATGACGTCGACCAAGCTGACGAGGCGTTTGACATGCCATCTTCAATCTGGTGCCCCTAGGAATCACATGAGACAAGCCCATGACATTACTCTAACAAGAGAAATGTTGAACAAGAATACTTGCATAATAGACAAAACCCAAGATATATATATATATATATATATATATATATATATATATATATATATATATATATATATATATATATATATATATATATATATATATATATATATATATATATATATATATGCCAGCTTCACGGCTGCTGTTGTCGTGTTAAAGTGTGACTCACTTGATGAGGTTTTCTTTCTTTGTATACTTCTATATCTTATCATATGTTCAACTCAAGGAGGCGCTTGGGCATTCTTTCACTGCTTCCGGAAAGTCCTTTACTTTCTCATAGTCTCCTTTCCGGTATGTAAGTCTTGTCTCTATTTCTCAGTCTTCTTATTCCTGTTTTTGTTTACATATGAAATGTGCAATGGCTACTTGTTCCTCTTGTAATTTCACGGTCGTTTCTTACAATGTTTGCCTCGACTTAGGCGAAGAAAAATTTTCTCTAGATGGTCGGCCCTCTTCCCTTCTTTGTGCTTCCCTATTTGTTGCTCTGGGGAGTTTGTGTTCGTGGCCTCTACCAGCCTTGTCCGGCATGATGCTTCTCAGTCTCTTTCTTCCCGTGTGTGTGTGTGTGTGTGAGTGTGTATGTGTGTGTGTGTGTGTGTGTGTGTGTGTGTGTGTGTGTGTGTGTGTGTGTGTGTGTGTGTGTGTGTGTGTGTGTGTGTGTATGTGTGTGTGTGTGTGTACTCACCTAATTGTGCTTGCGGGGGTTGAGCTCTGGCTCTTTGGTCCCGCCTCTCACTTTGGTCCTGTGTGTGTGTGTGTGTGTGTGTACTCACCTAGTTGTGTTTGCGGGGGTTGAGCTCTGGCTCTTTGGTCCCGCCTCTCAACCGTCAATCAACAGGTGTACAGATTCCTGAGCCTATCGGGCTCTGTCATATCTACACTTGAAACTGTGTATGGAGTGAGCCTCCACCACATCACCCCCTAATGCATTCCATTTGTCAACCACTCTGACACTAAAAAAGTTCTTTCTAATATCTCTGTGGCTCATTTGGGCACTCAGTTTCCACCTGTGTCCCCTTGTGCGTGTTCCCCTTGTGTTAAATAGACTGTCTTTGTCTACCCTATCAATCCCCTTCAGAATCTTGAATGTGGTGATCATGTCCCCCCTAACTCTTCTGTCTTCCAGCGAAGTGAGGTTTAATTCCCGTAGTCTCTCCTCGTAGCTCATACCTCTCAGCTCGGGTACTAGTCTGGTGGCAAACCTTTGCACCTTTTCCAGTTTAGTCTTATCCTTGACTAGATATGGACTCCATGCTGGGGCTGCATACTCCAGGATTGGCCTGACATATGTGGTATACAAAGTTCTGAATGATTCTTTACACAAGTTTCTGAATGCCGTTCGTATGTTGGCCAGCCTGGCATATGCCGCTGATGTTATCCGCTTGATATGTGCTGCAGGAGACAGGTCTGGCGTGATATCAACCCCCAAGTCTTTTTCCTTCTCTGACTCCTGAAGAATTTCCTCTCCCAGATGATACCTTGTATCTGGCCTCCTGCTCCCTGCACCTATCTTCATTACATTACATTTGGTTGGGTTAAACTCTAACAACCATTTGTTCGACCATTCCTTCAGCTTGTCTAGGTCTTCTTGAAGCCTCAAACAGTCCTCTTCTGTTTTAATCCTTCTCATAATTTTAGCATCGTCCGCAAACATTGAGAGAAATGAATCGATACCCTCCGGGAGATCATTTACATATATCAGAAACAAGATAGGACCGAGTACAGAGCCCTGTGGGACTCCACTGGTGACTTCACGCCAATCGGAGGTCTCACCCCTCACCGTAACTCTCTGCTTCCTATTGCTTAGATACTCCCTTATCCACTGGAGCACCTTACCAGCTACACCTGCCTGTCTCTCCAGCTTATGTACCAGCCTCTTATGCGGTACTGTGTCAAAGGCTTTCCGACAATCCAAGAAAATGCAGTCCGCCCAGCCCTCTCTTTCTTGCTTAATCTGTGTCACCTGATCGTAGAATTCTATCAAGCCTGTAAGGCAAGATTTACCCTCCCTGAATCCATGTTGGCGATTTGTCACGAAGTCCCTTCTCTCCAGATGTGTTACCAGGTTTTTTCTCACGATCTTCTCCATCACCTTGCATGGTATACAAGTCAAGGACACTGGCCTGTAGTTCAGTGCCTCTTGTCTGTCGCCCTTTTTGTATATTGGGACCACATTCGCCGTCTTCCATATTTCTGGTAGGTCTCCCGTCTCTAGTGATTTACTATACACTATGGAGAGTGGCAAGCAAAGTGCCTCTGCACACTCTTTCAGTACCCATGGTGAGATCCCATCTGGACCAACCGCCTTTCTAACATCCAGATCCAGCAGGTGTCTCTTGACCTCCTCTCTCGTAATTTCGAACTCCTCCAAGGCCGCCTGGTTTACCTCCCTTTCTTCTAGCACAGTGACCTCACCCTGTTCTATTGTGAAGACCTCCTGGAACCTCTTGTTGAGTTCCTCACACACCTCTCTGTCATTCTCTGTATACCTGTCCTCGCCTGTTCTAAGTTTCAATACCTGTTCTTTCACTGTTGTTTTCCTTCTGATGTGACTGTGGAGTAGCTTTGGTTCGGTCTTGGCTTTGTTTGCTATATCATTTTCAAAATTTTTCTCTGCTTCTCTTCTCACCCTGATGTACTCATTCCTGGTTCTCTGGTATCTCTCCCTGCTTTCTGGTGTTCTGTTATTCTGGAAGTTCCTCCACGCCTTTTTGTTCAGTTTCTTCGCTTCCATACATGCCCTATTATACCATGGATTCTTCTGTTGCTTCTCGGATTTTTCCCTTTGGGCCGGGATGAACCTGTTTACTGCCTCCTGACACTTTTGGGTAACATAGTCCATCATACCCTGTACAGACTTGTCTCTGAGGTCTGTGTCCCAAGGTATTTCACTTAGGAAACTTCTCATCTGTTCATAATTCCCCTTTCGGTATGCCAGCCTTTTGATTCCTAGTTCTTTTTGGGGGGAGATAAGTCCTAGCTCTACCAGGTACTCAAAGTTCAATACACTGTGGTCACTCATTCCCAAGGGCGCTTCCATCTTAACTTCCCTTATATCCCATTCATTTAGGGTAAATATCAAATCAAACATTGCTGGTTCATCTTCTCCTCTCATTCTTGTTGGCTCTTTGGTATGCTGGCTTAGAAAGTTTCTTGTTGCCACGTCCAGCAGCTTAGCTCTCCATGTTTCTGGTCCTCCATGCGGGTCTCTGTTCTTCCAATCTATCTTCCCATGGTTGAAGTCTCCCATAATTAGTAGTCCAGATCCATTCCTGCTAGCAACAGAAGCTGCTCTTTCTATTATGTTAATGGTGGCCATGTTGTTTCTATCATATTCCTGTCTAGGTCTTCTGTCATTTGGTGGTGGATTATATATGACTGCGACTATAATTTTTTTCCCTCCATTTGTTACAGTACCTGCTATGTAGTCACTGAAACCTTCACAGCCCTGAATATCCATCTCCTCAAAATCCCAGCCTTTTCTTACCAGCAGAGCTACACCACCCCCACCTCTTCCTTCCCTCTCTTTCCGCATAACATAATAGTCCTGTGGAAACACTGCATTTGTTATTGTTTTCGTGATCTTTGTTTCTGTGAGGGCTATTATGTCTGGGTTTTCCTCTAGTACCAGTTCTCCAAGCTCATTTGCTTTATTTGTAATTCCATCTATGTTAGTGTACATCGCTTTGAGGCTCACTTTCTTCTGTCCCTTCTCAAATCGCCTCCTTGGTGAGTGTTCTGCTGGTGGGGGAGGCTGTTCCATGGGTGTGAGGACCTGTGAGGTGGGTAACAGGATCTCAGAGGATACTGGAATGAGGGGCGGGGGATCCAGTGAAGGGGGAGGGACAGGGAGGGTATGGGGTGAAAGGGGAGGGAGGACGGGAAGGAAAGGGGGGGAGGGAGGACTAGGGAGGAGGGGAGGGGTAGAAGGGTGGGGATTGGGTGTGGGGGGAGGGAGATTTGGCTGAACTTTTGAGTGGGGGCAGGGAGGGTTTGGGGTAGGGGGGTTTTCTATGCAGAGGAGGGAGGCGGGGTTGTCCTCCCTTCTGGTGTTACTGGGTAGCTGGTTGTGGGTTCCCCCCTCGCCTCTGGGGGTGTTGTGTTGGGAGCTGTGACTTCCTGGTTTTCCCCTCTCGCCCTGCGCCTCTTCCTTGCTTCTGCCGCCACGGCTCTCTCCTCCCTTGTCATGTCTCGCTGGAGGAATACATTTTTTAATTTTCCCACGTTTTTCAGGGAGCTCTTCCTTGATAGGATCCTCTCCTTTGTGTTCTCGTTTGCAAACACTATCTTTATCATTCGGTCTCGGTCTTTGTTGGACCGGCCTAGCCTGAAAACCTTCTCAATGCTATGCTCGGCCCCTTCCATGTCTAGTGCCTTTAGTACTTCATTCACTGCTGCTTTGTCCTTGTCATTCCACTCTGTCCTATTGGTTCCTTCCTGTTCCCTAATACCCACAGCAACCACTGATCTTTTCCTTTCCAGCAGTTGGCTAGTGGAGCGTGCCGCCTCCTGCGAGGTGGCTGCTTTCATGGCCACCTCCATCACTGCAGCCATTACTTCAGAGTTATTTTTTTTTAGTATTTCCGCAAATGTTGCTTTTATTGTGGCATTCTCATCCAGAAAACTATTACCACCTTCTCCCTGGGTGGTTTTCTGACTCTCAGCCTCGATACCATTCTCTTTGAGGGTTCTAATCTCCTCCTTTGCTGCTGTCAGCTCTCTTTTCAGGTTGCTTATTTCGTTCTTCATTTCCTGCATCATTTCTTGCATCTCACTCTTGATGTCCTCCAGAAACTGGGCGAACATTTCCTTCATCTCGTCACCTTGGCTCTTTCCTGCTCCCCTGGGACCTCTGGCTGCCATCTTGACCCTGTTGGGATGGGGGAGGGAGAGAGAGAGAGAGGGGGAGAGAGAGAGAGAGAGAGAGAGAGAGAGAGAGAGAGAGAGAGAGAGAGAGAGAGAGAGAGAGAGAGAGAAAGGGAGTGATAAAGGGAGAGATAAATGGGTGGGTGGGGGGGGATCCGACCCTTCCACTGAAGTGAGAAGAAGGTAGAAGGGGAGGGGGGGGGAGGAGATGGAGAGAGAGGCGGGAGGGAGAGGAGAGGGAGAGAGTGGATGAGGAAGAGAGCGGTGTGAGGGAGAGAGCGGGTAAGGGAGAGAGGGGGGGAGGTGTGTGTGTGTGTGTGTGGGCAGAGAGGGAGGGGGAAGGAAAGAGAGGGAGGGGGAAGGAAAGAGAGGGAGGGAGAGGGGGAGGGAGGGAGGGAGAGAGAGAGAGAGAGAGGGAGAGAGAGAGAGAGAGAGAGAGAGAGAGAGAGAGAGAGAGAGAGAGAGAGAGAGAGAGAGAGAGAGAGAGAGAGAGAGAGAGAGCAGGAGTGTGTGTGTGTGTGTGTGTGTGTGTGTGTGTGTGTGTGTGTGTGTGTGTGTGTGTGTGTGTGTGTGTGTGTTTGTAATCACCTATTTGTGCCTGCAGGATCGAGCTCCAGCTCTTGGACTCGGCTTTCCTAGCTGTTGGTTGTGTGAATGACTCCTGACCTATTTCGCTATCATACCTGCTTTTAAATTTATGAATGGCGTTTGCCTCTATAACCTGTACTCACCTAGTTGTGTCTGCAGGATCGAGCATTGACTCTTGGATCCCGCCTTTCGAGCATCGGTTGTTTACAGCAATGACTCCTGTCCCATTTCCCTATCATACCTGGTTTTAAAATTATGAATAGTATTTGCTTCCACAACCTGTTCTTGAAGTGCATTCCATTTCCCCACTACTCTCACGCTAAAAGAAAACTTCCTAACATCTCTGTGACTCATCTGAGTTTCAAGCTTCCATCCATGTCCCCTCGTTCTGTTACTATTCCGTGTGAACATTTCGTCTATGTCCACTCTGTCAATCCCTCTGAGTATCTTATACGTTCCTATCATGTCCCCCCTCTCCCTTCTTCTTTCTAGTGTCGTAAGGCACAGTTCCCTCAGGCGCTCCTCATACCCCATCCCTCGTAGCTCTGGGACGAGTCTCGTTGCAAACCTCTGAACCTTTTCCAGTTTCATTATATGCTTCTTCAGATGGGGACTCCATGATGAGGAGGCATACTCTAAGACTTGCCTTACGTAGGCAGTGTAAAGCGCCCTAAATGCCTCCTTACTTAGGTTTCTGAATGATGTTCTAACTTTTGCCAGTGTAGAGTACGCTGCTGTCGTTATCCTATTTATATGTGCCTCAGGAGATGGATTAGGTGTTACGTCCACCCCCAGGTCTCTTTCACGCGTCGTTACAGGTAGGCTGTTCCCCTTCATTGTGTACTGTCCCTTTGGTCTCCTATCTCCTAGTCCCATTTCCATAACTTTACATTTGCTCGTGTTGAATTCTAGTAGCCATTTCTCTGACCATCTCTGCAACCTGTTCAGGTCCTCTTGGAGGATCCTGCAATCCTCATCTGTCACAACTCTTCTCATCAACTTTGCGTCATCCGCATCCGTCATCCACACACACACACACCTGTGTGTGTGTGTGTGTGTGTGTGTGTGTGTGTGTGTGTGTGTGTGTGTGTGTGTGTGTGTGTGTGTGTGTGTGTGTGTGTGTGTGTGTGTGTGTGTGTGTGATGAAGCTCTGGCCATGGTGCCAGGTCATGGTGCCTGGGTACTGAGATTGAGAATCAAGCCGTAAGGAGATGATGACGATAGTGACAGTCTTGAAACAGTTACACTCTAGGAGAAAACATTATACAAACCACACACTATGAAAGGCTTGATATATCTGAGATTCAGATATGACACGGAAGGGATCGTGCAAGCCTGGTGGGGTCCGGACGGACTCCAGGTTGGGTAGCTTTTAGCACATCGTTGTCTATGAAAACAGTGCGCGTCCTGCGGGGGGGGGGGGGGAGGGGGGCCAGGACCCTGGTTCGATCCTGTTTTTGGAGCCATTCTGCTCCTAAAACGACGTATAACCAGCTTTGGGTATCATGCTGTGCTCGGGGTGTCTTTTTACCCTCTTTCTCGTCAGATTTTCCCCCTCTTTCATGTCTTTCCTTATCCACATTCGCTTCCCTTAACCCCCCTTTCTCCAACTTTCTTACATCTTACCCGTTTCCTCTCTCTCTCTCTCTCTCTCTCTCTCTCTCTCTCTCTCTCTCTCTCTCTCTCTCTCTCTCTCTCTCTCTCTCTCTCTCTCTCTCTCTCTCTCTCTCTCTCTCCCTCTCTCCCTTCTCGCCCTACGACACCTCTTCTAATCTCCCTTATCTCTCGTTTCTCCCACCCTATTATTCCCTTCCCCCCTCTCTGTCCGCCTGTCTCCCCTCTATCCTTTCCTTTCTTCAAATTCCACCTTATATTTCCCTCCCTTTAAACATATCTTCCTCTCTCTCCCTTTTCCTTCTCTCACTCTCTCTGTCTTCCTCTGAGTCGGCCTCTGTCTCTGTGTGTTATCTCTATTTTTCTGTTTGTTTTCCTCTCATTGCACTCGGTTGACCCAGTCTTTCTACAATCCTATCTCTGTCTCGGTTTATCTTTCTTTGTCTCTTTCTCATTATGTCTGACTCTGTATTTTCACCGGTAATTTCTCCATCATTCTTTCTCATAAACATAATATAACATTCTTCCATTGGCGTGTATGTAGTATTCCTATGGGACAAGTCTAGCAGTGTAAAATATTTAACAAAATATAATAGTTACCTGCTTACTTCGAGAAAGTGATGGTGTTTGAGAAAGCCATTGAGGCTGTGAGAGGATCGTCTATTTTATGCTACTACGGCCAATGTATGAATAGCAGAGTATTTTCGTTAGTTTTTTCTGAGATTAGAGAATAATGGTGTATATTCAGGTGTGTGTAGCCAACGGGTAGTGAGGAAAATCGTCGTGGAGGTCAGAATGTGGCTCTGGCAATCTGTTCCCTTTTGAATTCGTGTGACTGCGACCAGCCTATGTCTATCCTGTACCCATGACCATTCCCCCTGCAAAGTCGGGTGTGCTTTTTTTTCCTATGACTATAGTTAGCTCTCCTGGCTTTCAAGATCTGTTCATTATATGAATTACTGTTTTTGTTTTCTTAAACGGGATATATATATATATATATATATATATATATATATATATATATATATATATATATATATATATATATATATATATATATATATATATATATATATATATATATAGGGAAGGGAGTACCACCTCTGGCTGGAAGAAGGGGGACCCATAGCCTCGGAGGAAACCACACATAACGCATTGGAGGGATCGGAGCTAAATTGGAGCTACATTGGAGCTAAACTTCTCGGTAGCGTCCAAATGTAACTTAATGTACTGTCGATACGATGAAGAATGGGTGGTCAAATATAATGCACAATATTCAGAACATATAATGAGGGAAACGAGTGTAATAGGACGAAATGACCAGAGGAAAAAAAAATTGTGGGGGGGTGGGGCCCACCCGAATGCACTGCAACTAGCGTACCCTAGCTGAAAATAACTTAAAGGCACAGAGGCAAAGCAATAGATTAATACAAATCCTAATTGATAGTCCCTTAATAACAAATTGAACGTGAAACTTAAACAAAGAGTAAATTGCGGGAGAAAAATTTGCCGTAATAAATACAAATCAAATTGCGAGTCCAACAATAACAAATTTAACAGATACGCAGACGTAGGAGGAACCAAGGGGACGTTTCCCACAGGCGAGCCCGCACGGCTGGGGGGGCGGAAATGACAGAGGGCCGAAGAGAAGATAACGTCGCCGAGGCGCGCTGGACGGCACACAACCCGGTCTGAGAAAGGACATAGGCCCAAAAGCGAGAGGCGATAACGTAGAATGGGATGGAAGAATGCGGAAGTAAGCAGGCGAGACCGAGTAAACAGGGAACCAGGGGGGGGGGCAACCGATAAGCCGCGGCTCGCGCACCGCTAGCCATACCTAAACATACCTAGACAGGAAGGGGAGAAGCATAAAGGTAACCCAGCAAAAGACTAGTAATTAGTAATTAGTAACTCTGCAAATAGCACATCCTGGCTGACTTTACTTAATAATTTACTTAGTAACTCTGCAAATAGCACATCCTGGCTGACTTTACTTAATAATTTACTTAGGAACTATATATATATACTGTATATATAGGAACTATATATAGGAATATATATATACTGTATACTTAGGAACTGTATATATATATATATATATATATATATATATATATATATATATATACAAACTGCCCAATCCTCTCTCAGGCCCACAGTCATCCTTCCCCCTACTCCCCAACACTATCCCCTCCCCTCCATAATCACCAATCGTTATACAAGGCAATATTATATAATTAGTTGACACCTTTCCTATTTGTTGAAACTTTTGAACATCGTTCAGCAAATTGAAGGAGCGCGGGAGATTCCTTGCCTCCCAGACTTGCCGTTGAATTACAACTAATATGAGGTTCTCCTTGTACCCATATCTGTTCCCCGCGGTCAGGTGTGTGTGTGTGTCGAGTCGTGTGTGTAGGAAGTTGAGGATGTGTTTAGTCGGAGCTGAGGGCGGGGGGTGAACTTGACGCAGGTGGGATAGAGGTGTGACGCAGGTGGGATAGAGGTGTGACGCAGGTGGGATAGAGGTGTGACGCAGGATTCATTCATGTATGTATGTGTTGGATAAGTGAACTGAGGTAGGTGAGAACAGAATAGAATAAATTCGAGTGAAGTCTGACACTTTCCTCACTTTCATAAGAACATATCCCAAGGTACTAAGAGAAAATGACCAGCTAAGCCAAGCAATCCATTGGTACGAGGTGGGGAGCCAAGAGTTGAAACTCAACCTCTGGAGATCAAA
>NC_091209.1:6296739-6387302 GCF_040958095.1 Procambarus clarkii | reverse complement strand
CTCTCTGCCACAGACCCCTCCACCTTGTCTCTCTGCCACAGACCCCTCCACCTTGCCTCTCTCCCACAGACCCCTCCACCTTGTCTCTCTCCCACAGACCCCTCCACCTTGTCTCTCTCCCACAGACCCCTCCACCTTGCCTCTCTCCCACAGACCCCTCCACCTTGCCTCTCTCCGACAGACCCCTCCACCTTGCCTCTCTCCCACAGACCCCTCCCTTGCCTCTCTCCCACAGACCCCTCCCTTGCCTCTCTGCCACAGACCCCTCCACCTTGCCTCTCTCCCACAGACCCCTCCCTTGCCTCTCTCCCACAGACCCCTCCACCTTGTCTCTCTGCCACAGACCCCTCCACCTTGTCTCTCTCCCACAGACCCCTCCACCTTGTCTCTCTCCCACAGACCCCTCCACCTTGCCTCTCTCCCACAGACCCCTCCCTTGCCTCTCTCCCACAGACCCCTCCCTTGCCTCTCTCCCACAGACCCCTCCCTTGCCTCTCTCCCACAGACCCCTCCCTTGCCGCTCTCCCACAGACCCCTCCCTTGCCTCTCTGCCACAGACCCCTCCCTTGCCGCTCTCCCACAGACCCCTCCCTTGCCGCTCTCCCACAGACCCCCTCCCTTGCCTCTCTCCCACAGACCCCTCCACCTTGCCGCTCTCCCACAGACCCCTCCACCTTGCCTCTCTCCCACAGACCCCTCCACCTTGCCTCTCTCCCACAGACCCCTCCACCTTGCCGCTCTCCCACAGACCCCTCCCACATGAAAAGCATCACTGCGACAACCCGGCTGGGACGGGACTTACGACGAAGGTTCCAATGGTTACGAGGTCTCTTACCACTTGTTTACCCTGGTCATGTAAGTCATTAGGTGTTCCTCCGTGAGCCTGTGTTGTCTCCCTGGTGCCGGGGTGACAGCGAGGCATTACAGGCCTCCACGGCCATCCTTCACGCCGCCCTCCGTGAGCCTGTGTTGTCTCCCTGGTGCCGGGGTGACAGCGAGGCATTACAGGCCTCCACGGCCATCCTTCACGCCGCCCCACACACCAGTCCTCAACATGATGGCTTCACACACAAGTTTTGTCCTTGGATCAGTATGGGATGAGTGGCATGAGGCCCTCCCCAGGATCATGACATAGCCCCTGAGACTACTGGAGTTGTTAGGTGCTTGTCGTCAACCTGGAGGCCTGGTCGACGACCGGGCCGCGGGGTCGTTAAGCCTCGAAATCACCTCAAGTTAGGTGTGGGCCACCATGGTCCACCATAAACCATGGTCCGCCATGGTCCGCCACCAGTGCAAGGGTACTAGGACCACCAGCAATACCGGGTACCGGTGGTACACACGGGTTTGTTCTTGACGCACAATCGAGAATTTCGGGTTCGAATCCCTGTGCGGGTTAGACATGGTTCGGCATATTTCCTTTCCCCTAATGCCTCTATAGGTACTCAGGAATTAGTCAGCTAGTCAGCTTGCATTCAAGTTTAGCTTCACAAAATCAGAATAGAGATGTAAGATAACATTACAATTCTTTACTAGAATCTCTAGAATGAATGCTTTACTCTAACCAATCTAGATATGAATTCTAATAACGGCTTTGTATATTTATAACATTTATGAATTATTTTCTAGTGTGTTTGAGAGCCTTCTTATCACCACTCTCGGATCCTATTTCGTTAAAAACAATTTCAGTATTATTACTCCGATTTCTGTTATTTTCATTTTGTGTATGTGGGCTTAGAGCTGTTTCTTTATCATCACTTAACTACATCTGCCAAGTTTGAAGGTCTATTTAGGCCGTCTTGTAACGTTTCTGAGACTTCGTCAGAATCTATTGCCGTTTTTTATATAATTGGCAGAATAAAATGCATCCTAATTCCTGTGTGATAACAGTGCCCCTATTATGGTCTTGCTTCTAGCAAGGTCGACGTTCGATCCCTGTGATCCAAGTGGTTGGCACCAATTCATTCACTCTGTCCTCATATTCCAAAGTCCTTGTCCTCATATACCAGCGTCTTGTCCTCATATCCCAGCGTCTTGTCCTCATATCCCAGCGTCTTGTCCTCATATCCTACCTCCTTGTCCTCATATCCCAGCTCCTTGTCCTCATATCCCAGCGTCTTGTCCTCATATCCCAGCTCCTTGTCCTCATATCCCAGCTCATTGTTCTTATATCCCAGCTCATTGTTCTTATATCCCAGCTCCTTGTCGTCATATCCCAGCTCATTGTTCTTATATCCCAGCTCATTGTTCTTATATCCCAGCTCCTTGTCCTCATATCCCAGCTCCTTGTCCTCATATCCCAGCTCCTTGTCTTCATATCCCAGCTCGTTCTCATATCCCAGCTCCTTGTCCTCATATCCCAGCTCCTTGTTCTCATATCCCAGCTCCTTGTTCTCATATCCCAGCTCCTTGTTCTCATATCCCAGCTCCTTGTTCTCATATCCCAGCTCCTTGTTCTCATATCCCAGCTCCTTGTTCTCATATCCCAGCTCCTTGTTCTCATATCCCAGCTTCTTGTTCTCATATCCCAGCTCCTTGTTCTCATATCCCAGCTCATTGTTCTCATATCCCAGTTCCTTGTTCCAGCATTTGCCAGTACACCCAGTACCAACCACCACTATGAGAGGTAGATAAAGCTATCACAAAGACAACATACGGCAGACCAGTCCTTCAGTATGCAGCTTGAACGAGGAACCCCAACTACACACGCACATAAGTAATTGTTTAAAAAGTCGGACAGAGAGCGTTTGGTAGGTTTTTGAGGAAGGTCGAGACAAGAGGTAACCTGTCCGAGACATACAAAATACCTAAGAGTTCGTTCATCCTATGGTTCTTATGTTACGTGAGAAGTATAGGACACGTAATGAAGTAGACCAGGAGCTAGAACCCAATTACCTCTACAATTTCAGTAGGACATAATAGGATAAAATGGTCTGAATTCCTGTTTTTCCTTATCATATCATCTATATATACTCATCTCTCTGTCTCGCTCTCTGATACCTAATTACTGTTAGGTGAACAGAAGTACCAGGGGGGAAAAAATCTTTATATTTCTGCCACAGCCGGGAATCGAACACAGGTCGGTGGATTTCGAATTCCGAACGCTGTTCGCTCGGCCGCGAGGACCTGCATATACACATTGATATATGTGTACTCATCTAATTGTGCTTGCGGGGATTGAGCTCTGGCTCTTTGGTCCCGCCTCTCAACTGTCAATCAACTGAAAACACCTCTCCGATGGCCGGGAATCGAACCCGGGTCACCTGCTTGGAAGGCAGCTATGCTCACCACTATACCACCGTCGCTTGTCATGTGTGTGTGTGTGTGTGTGTGTGTGTGTGTGTGTGTGTGTGTGTGTGTGTGTGTGTGTGTGTGTGTGTGTGTGTGTGTGTGTGTGGGGCAGGTGTGGGGTGAATGACTCTGCTGACTCACTCTCTGGTGGTTACCGCCAGACAAAACACAGGAGAATACGAGTAGAGTGGATAAAGAGGAGTCAGAGACGAGCGCTCACGTAGAATAGAGGAAAAGGAGAACAAGAACGAATTAACAGAAACATTTTGAGTGACTCCTTTATCAATACAACTGAGAAAAGTCTATTTCCGAAGCTACAGAAGTCTCTAAGGACTACTGTGACCCCTGCTAGTCTCCAAGGGCTACTGTGGCCCCCCCTGCTAGTCTCCAAGGACTACTGTGGCCCCCCTGCTAGTCTCCAAGGGCTACTGTGAACCCCTGTTAGTCTCCAAGGACTTCTGTGGACCCCTGTTAGTCTCCAAGGACTACTGTGGCCCCCCTGCTAGTCTCCAAGGACTACTGTGGCCCCCCTGCTAGTCTCCAAGGGCTACTGTGAACCCCTGTCAGTCTCCAAGGACTTCTGTGGACCCCTGTTAGTCTCCAAGGACTTCTGTGGACCCCTGCTAGTCTCCAAGGACTACTGTGGCCCCCCTGCTAGTCTCCAAGGGCTACTGTGAACCCCTGTTAGTCTCCAAGGACTTCTGTGGACCCCTGTTAGTCTCCAAGGACAACTGTGGCCCCCCTGCTAGTCTCCAAGGGCTACTATGACCCCTGCTAGTCTCCAAGGACTACTGTGGCCCCCCTGCTAGTCTCCAAGGACTACTGTGAACCCCTGCTAGTCTCCAAGGACTACTGTGACCCCTGCTAGTCTCCAAGGACTACTGTGAACCCCTGCTAGTCTCCAAGGACTACTGTGGACCCCTGCTAGTCTCCAAGGACTACTGTGGCCCCCCTGCTAGTCTCCAAGGGCTACTGTGAACCACTTGTTAGTCTCCAAGGACTTCTGTGGACCCCTGTTAGTCTCCAAGGACTACTGTGGCCCCCCCTGCTAGTCTCCAAGGTCTACTGTGGACCCCTGCTAATCTCCAAGGACTTCTGTGGACCCCTGTTAGTCTCCAAGGACTACTGTGGCCCCCCTGCTAGTCTCCAAGGACTACTGTGGACCCCTGCTAGTCTCCAAGGACTACTGTGAACCCCTGCTAGTCTCCAAGGACTACTGTGAACCCCTGCTAGTCTCCAAGGACTACTGTGAACACCTGCTAGTCTCCAAGGACTACTGTGACCCCTGCTAGTCTCCAAGGACTACTGTGGACCCCTGCTAGTCTCCAAGGACTACTGTGAACCCCTGCTAGTCTCCAAGGACTACTGTGACCCCCTGCTAGTCTCCAAGGACTACTGTGACCCCTGCTAGTCTCCACGACTGTGAACAGTCCAGACGTATATATGTCATCATGAACAAATCCACAAGGGCCGTGACGAGGGTTCGAACCTGCGTCCGAGAGCATCCCAGACGCTGCCTTAATCCAATTAATTATACCATCATGCTCAGATCTTCATAAAGGTGGAGGCGAGGTTACAGCCTTATTA
Source organism: Procambarus clarkii (assembly GCF_040958095.1). Classification (NCBI taxonomy): domain Eukaryota; kingdom Metazoa; phylum Arthropoda; class Malacostraca; order Decapoda; family Cambaridae; genus Procambarus; species Procambarus clarkii. Next base: position 6,382,427 of record NC_091209.1, on the reverse strand, counting down.
CCAGAATAACTGTAATTGGCACATTATTTGTATAACTGAATTATCATTTGATTAAAGCGGAAACAAAACTCATGTGCGATGGCCGGGAATCGAACCCGGGTCAACTGCTTGGAAGGCAGCTATGCTCACCACTATACCACCATCGCTTCATGATGCAGTCGCTAATATTTTCTTGTATTAAATCTAACAAGAATACAGTAATGTATTTTAATACAAAATTTGAGATAAAAAGCACAGTGGTCTTCGTCCTTAGCCCATAACCGAGGGAGCCGGGTTCCAATCCCGGGCAGGACAGATGTTTGGAGGGCCACGGTCTCCAGTGGCCTCGACGGGGACCAATAAATCGCCGGCTTCTAAAAGGTCTTTATAATTTTTGTGAGGATTTCAAAGCTGAAGTAATGTCTTGGCCTTTACGACTTCGGCGGGTAGGCGGTTCCATGAGGTTTAACACCCCTATGATCAATATATACGTCGCTCGCAACTGGCAAGTGACATTTCTATAACAAATGTTCCAGAGATGTGTAAATATGTCATTCAAAATGATCTGCTACCAGAAATCTTTGCCAAATATCCCCAGTTTGCTAACTGTAGGTAGTAACTAAGTGATTGTAACCTATCCACCGCTGCCCACTGGATGGGGGGCAGTGGATAGGTTACCCCCCCCTCTCTCTCTCCCCATGTTGCTTCCTAGGACGGGGAGGGGACCTCGATATAAGCCTAACATGTATATATATACATTGACTGCCTGTTCCCTATTACAATGAATTATTATTAAAAACCTGCAATATTTCCTTTAGGTTACCCAATAAAATATCTAATCTTCTGTAAAAAATATAGACTATGAGTAATGTTGAAAGTGTACCACTAACTGCTTTAAAAATGTCTTCCTTTACATTATCCTTTGTGTTTAACAACTGACGGGGACAAGAAGCCTGTTAACTTGCCCAGGTCTTTATAGGCTCCATAAAAAAAGCCTATAAATCGGCTCGATAAAAGCCAAACGTGTATGAATACACTCTGGCTGCCTGTCCCCACAACACAGTGAATTATTTTGAACTAGTAATCTAATCATCGTCTATTACATGTGGGATGAATAATGATTTACCCAAAACTATAGTAACATTACCGTAGGGAAATATTAAATAATTAACACAGCGCTAATGGATTATAATATTACTCCGAAAAATTTTATGAAATCATGTGTTAGTAATCGTCTGTCTTGATCAATTAAATAGTAACAGCAGTATAACTCCAATTGTTGTGGTAATATTGATCTATATTAAATATCAATTACCTCAGACGTTGGTTTAGAAGGAGCTCAATACGATTAACAGGCTTCCTGTTCCCGTCAAAGGGAAACAAAACCATAATATATAATTAAACAAGAGAACGCAGATTTAGAGTAGTTAGTGGTACACTTTTTTAACATTTTCTATATTCCATATAGTCGGAATGTCAAAGAAAACTGAATAGTTTTATGCGGTACCTTAAATAAAATTTAGTAATCGTCCACGCCTTATTTTTCCAGACCTTCTTATGTCATACTTCTTGCACTTACTTGTGTAAATGTCTCTAAACTTGACACATTAATTGTGATTATTTATCAGCCTTAATTAATCTCAACTCCTTAAGACACAAATCTAACATGTTCGTGCCTAAAAGATAGATAAAAATACAACACAATTACTAATGATAACAGAGTTCATTTCATGTGGATTCCATCACATCTTGACCTCTAAATACACGAGAGTGCTGAAGACTTATGCAAAGAATCTGCCTTTAAGTGAGGAGTTGAGTATACAGTAATCTTTAACTGCCTATAAGCAGCTAAGAACATTAATACATCAAGAACTTATCAGAAACTTCAAGATCTGAGGCAAAGCTAAACCTACACTAGCAGATCGATCAATCATCACACTATTATACAAGAACACACATAAATCTATAAGTTATCCAATATAATGAGGAGACTTCTAAATGTTACTTCAGCTCGGTTTAAACTAGGCCATAAGTGACTCTGGAATTTCGCATGACCTGCTGATCTGTACCTGTTAACCTGTAAAGCAACTGTAAATATTTTTTTTGTCAATTTTGCTGTAAATTGTCTAAAATTATGTTAGTTTAAGGATTTGCCGGAAACGCTATGTGTTCTAGTGGGTTTACAAGAATGTAAAATGAACTCAATTTCTATGTTCTCTGTTAATCCCCAATATACCTTCTTGTAAATAAATAAATAAATAAATAAATAAATAAATAAATAAATAAATAAATAAATAAATGTAGACCTGATCAAACGTAAACTGTGTCAACAAAATTATTCGCACACCCTCCGTCACTATGTGATGGAGTGCGAAAAAGTATATGAATTTAGAGCTATAACAAATGTCAGAATCCAGAAATCCACCAATCACCGAAAGTTGCACTAATGGAAGCGGTTGTAAAAGCAGCCCAACAAATCCTAGGGAACAGTCAGACGTAACTTTGATATAAAGGAAAAGAAGGTAGGTATTCAACTATGGGAGAGACAGTCTTCAGTAAGACATGCCTGCTTTGTAGACACCTCAACACCGGACGACAAAAATCATTCCTGAACTAAGTCGACTTCCATACAAGGAACGGTTGAGGGCCCCGAGGCTAATAACACAACAAACCAGACATGACAGGGCTATCTTGAGGTTATCTTGAGATGATTTCGGGGCTTTTTAGTGTCCCCGCCGCGGCCCGGTCCTCGATCAGGCCTCCAACTCAAGGAAGCAGCCCATGACAGCTGATTAACACCCAGGTACCTATTTTACTGCTAGGTAACAGGGGCATAGGGTGAAAGAAACTCTGCCCATTGTTTCTCGCCGGCGCCTGGGATTGAACCCAGGAACACAGGACCACAAGTCCAGCGTACTGTCCGCTCGGCCGACCGGCTCCCAGTACTCATTGGACTCATCTCATCGAAACTGTTGAAAATTAAAATGACCTGTTCACCCACTTCCAGACTGCCTCATCCATACAGAAGGACCCAATCTACAAGAAAACGGAACTATATTGGAAAGCGTTTAAGACAGGGTGACAAAAATCACCCAAGAACTGAGTTAACTCTCGTCCAAGGAGAGGCTGAAAGCCGCAAGACTCACAACACTACACACCAATCATCACAGAACTGATATCAGCGAGACATTTAAAATACTGAATAAATTATAAAACCCTTTGAGAGAGAACTTCTTTGAAAGATCAAAGTAATTCACACAAAGGGACTTCAAGACCGACAGCCACAATTTAAGACAGTGGATGATGTTCTTTTATCAAAAGGAAAATAAACCCATGTAAATTCTACGCCTACCCGCCGAAGCCGTAAAGAAGAAGACATAATGTACTTCATTTCAAAACACAGCTGCAAAACTTTCTCAAGAATAGTGAAGAGACTTGACGAGGCATCTGCCAGGGCCACCAGAAATGTGGGCCCCTCACGTTAATATTAAAATACATCTTCCTCTTCAGTTTAACCCTTTATCATTATGTTTGTTGAATTAACCTGAGGGCCCCTACACGCTCTGCCACCCCAGTGCACTCAACCACTCCACGACGCACTCAACCACTCCACGACGCACTCAACCACTCCACGACGCACTCAACCACTCCACGACGCACTCAACCACTCCACGCCGCACTCAACCACTCCACGCCGCACTCAACCACTCCACGACGCACTCAACCACTCCACGCCGCACTCAACCACTCCACGCCGCACTCAACCACTCCACGCCGCACTCAACCACTCCACGCCGCACTCAACCACTCCACGCCGCACTCAACCACTCCACGCCGCACTCAACCACTCCACGCCGCACTCAACCACTCCACGACGCACTCAACCACTCCACGACGCACTCAACCACTCCACGACGCACTCAACCACTCCACGACGCACTCAACCACTCCACGACGCACTCAACCACTCCACGACGCACTCAACCACTCCACGACGCACTCAACCACTCCACGACGCACTCAACCACTCCACGACGCACTCAACCACTCCACGACGCACTCAAATATAACATTCTCGTTTCTGAGTACTTAATGACTCCAGTATGGCCTAGTCAGTTTGGAGGTTGTTCCCATATACCTCAGCGAGGTTCGAACCTGTCACTGTAACTGCATGGCACAGATTTGTGTGTGTCCCCCATGTAGCTAGGTCCCCGTAGGAGGACCTAGCTACATGTAGGGGTGGACATCTGACGACCCACGGATCACGCGCATCAAAGTACAAATTGAAGCAGGGAAAGACACATGAAACAGTGGGAGAAGAGAAGGAAGGAAAGGGAGGGAAAGGGAGAGGAAAGGGGAAGGAAGAATGAGACCCGGGCACCGCCGGATACCCCATCTAGTTGTTAATAAAGAAAAAGCTGTCTTGCTAAGACCTCAAGAACACATGAACTACATAAGATGGCCGGCGCCAAATTTTAACAGAGTTAAATAGCTTCTTGTTTATTGCATGACATTCTGTACCAAGTTTTATTCTGCCCAACATACCCATTCCTTACAGCCTGGCTACCAGTCTCCTGCCCCCTGGCTACCACACAACCCTAGCTACCAGTCTCCTGGTGGGCCCTGGCTACCACACAACCCTAGCTACCAGTCTCCTGCCCCCTGGCTACCACAACCCTAGCTACCAGTCTCCTGGTGGGCCTTGGCTACCACAACCCTAGCTACCAGTCTCCTGGTGGGCCCTGGCTACCACAACCCTAGCTACCAGTCTCCTGGTGGGCCCTGGCTACCACACAACCTAGCTACCAGTCTCCTGGTGGGCCCTGGCTACCACACAACCTAGCTACCAGTCTCCTGGTGGGTCCTGGCTACCACACAACCCTAGCTACCAGTCTCCTGGTGGGCCCTGGCTACCACACAACCCTAGCTACCAGTCTCCTGGTGGGCCCTGGCTACCACACAACCCTAGCTACCAGTTTCCTGCCCCCTGGCTACCACAACCCTAGCTACCAGTCTCCTGGTGGGCCTTGGCTACCACAACCCTAGCTACCAGTCTCCTGGTGGGCCCTGGCTACCACAACCCTAGCTACCAGTCTCCTGGTGGGCCCTGGCTACCACACAACCCTAGCTACCAGTCTCGTGATGGGCCCTGGCTACCACACAACCTAGCTACCAGTCTCCTGGTGGGCCCTGGCTATCATACAACCCTAGCTACCAGTCTCCTGGTGGGCCCTGGCTACCATACAACCCTAGCTACCAGTCTCCTGGTGGGCCCTGGCTACCACACAACCTAGCTACCAGTCTCCTGGTGGGCCCTGGCTACCATACAACCCTAGCTACCAGTCTCCTGGTGGGCCCTGGCTACCATACAACCCTAGCTACCAGTCTCCTGGTGGGCCCTGGCTACCACACAACCCTAGCTACCAGTCTCCTGGTGGGCCCTGGCTACCACACAACCCTAGCTACCAGTCTCCTGGTGGGCCCTGGCTACCACACAACCCTAGCTACCAGTCTCCTGGTGGGCCCTGGCTACCACACAACCTAGCTACCAGTCTCCTGGTGGGCCCTGGCTACCACAACCCTAGCTACCAGTCTCCTGGTGGGCCCTGGCTACCACACAACTCCAGCTACCAGTATCCTGGTGGGCCCTGGCTAGCAGACAACCTAGCTACCAGTCTCCTGGTGGGCCCTGGCTACCACACAACCCTAGCTACCAGTCTCCTCGTGGCCCCTGGCTACCACACAACCTAGCTACCAGTCTCCTGGTGGAGCCCCTGGCTACCACAACCCTAGCTACCAGTCTCCTGGTGGGGCCCTGGCTACCACACAACCTAGCTACCAGTCTCCTGGTGGGCCCTGGCTACCACAACCCTAGCTACCAGTCTCCTGGTGGGCCCTGGCTACCACACAACTCCAGCTACCAGTATCCTGGTGGGCCCTGGCTAGCAGACAACCTAGCTACCAGTCTCCTGGTGGGCCCTGGCTACCACACAACCCTAGCTACCAGTCTCCTCGTGGCCCCTGGCTACCACACAACCTAGCTACCAGTCTCCTGGTGGAGCCCCTGGCTACCACAACCCTAGCTACCAGTCTCCTAGTGGCCCCTGGCTACCAGTCTCTTGGTGGGCCCTGGCTACCACACAACCCTAGCTACCAGTCTCCTGGTGGGCCCTGGCTACCACACAACCCTAGCTACCAGTCTCCTGGTGGGCCCTGGCTACCACACAACCTAGCTACCAGTCTCCTGGTGGGCCCTGGCTACCACACAACCTAGCTACCAGTCTCCTGGTGGGCCCTGGCTACCACACAACCTAGCTACCAGTATCCTGGTGGGCCCTGGCTACCAACCAATCTCTTGGTTTAGTTATGCTTCACGCTTAGGCTCCTCACTTGACATCCCAGTAATAGAATTCCTCGCAGAAGAATCGCGCCAGAATCCAGTCTTGCAATATTTCTTTTCGGAGAACATTGACAGTGACATTGACGTAGTGTCAACTGATCAACTCCTTTATCTTAAATTGTATTTTAACATGGTTGTTATATTAACGCAGACTAGTTTAGTGTGAGAGTGCTTGCCTAGCGATGTTTAACTAAACCGTACTTATCTTGAGCGATACCTAGCTCTTGGACCGGCCTTCATCTGTCTTTTCGTTCTGGCTTTTCTCATTTAAGCTAGTGGAAAGGCAAAGCCAATATGATTCTAGTGCCTTCGGAAAGGCTACAAGGACAGCTTGTATATATATATATATATATATATATATATATATATATATATATATATATATATATATATATATATATATATATATATATATATATATACTATTTATAGGACAAATTGGATGTGTTAGATTAGCTGATCCATGATCTGGTAATGGCTAAAATAAAAAAAAAAATCCAGTATTTTTTAATAGCTTTAAGACTTTTGTAATTATAAATTTAGATCACGAATCACGTTCTCAACTCTCGACACTTTGTGCTCAGTGTAGCAAAGTGGCTACTGAAAAGTACAAGTGGCTAAGTGCACTTGACTATGTCACTTTGTATTTTTAAAGTGTTCTGGAGGCTGTAAGAAGAACTGTTGACGTTAAAGTGATCTCGTCTGGAGCGAGGGACCTGAAAGCGTCACCTCCCGCTGGCGTCTCTCAGGCTACAATAGCCTCAATTGCACTTTTCAAACTTCACATTTTCTGGCCCATGCACCACAATTGCACATGTTGCACAAGTGCGAGAAGTTGGCGATATTGCCACTGGAATGGTACACTAAAATACCTGGCTGATATACGAGGCTAGTCGCCGGTCGGTGGGCCGGAGGGTAGGTTTCACGAGCTCCGTCGCCGCCACTGTCGTCGGCACTCTGGCTTCATGAAGACTTTGTGGTGGTTCTGTACTCAATACTACGGTTTGCCACCTGATGCCATCATGTTGCTTGTACCCCATGACACGCACCACCAGTGTTGGGCTGGGTCACCACCCACCAGTGTTGGGCTGGGTCACCACCCACCAGTGCTGCCCTAGGTCACCACAAACCAGTGTTGGGATGGGTCACCACCCACCAATGCTACCCTAGGTCACCACCCACCAGTGTTGGGCTGGGTCACCACCCACCAATGCTGCCCTAGGTCACCACCCACCAGTGTTGGGCTGGGTCACCACCCACCAATGCTGCCCTAGGTCACCACCCACCAGTGTTGGGCTGGGTCACCACCCACCAGTGCTGCCCTAGGTCACCACCCACCAGTGTTGGGCTGGGTCACCACCCACCAGTGTTGGGCTGGGTCACCACCCACCAGTGTTGGGCTGGGTCACCACCCACCAGTGTTGGCCTGGTCACCAACCCATGATTCTAGCCTCCCCATCTGGGAGAAAGTTACAACACCAACTCTATTCACAACTCCAACTTCATCTCTCTACACACACAAAACTTCCCTACCAACTGTCTTAGTTTAAATTAAGTGTTCTCACGCTCCCACAATAACCTGCTCCGCACTTACCACCAATAATTGCTTTCAACACAAGAGTCAAAATATCAACTTTTATCATACAAAAACAAAACATAATCGTTTCGTGACATATGTCAAAGCTAATCTGTTTTTGACCAATGAATAATGCAGGTTTTTGGGACCGAAATACATTTATTGTAAGTATTAATTTTAAATGAGGTAACAGTGTTTCTCCACTAGGGAAGTGACTAACTAACAAACGCCAAGGGATGATTTTCAACATCCCTGAGTAGTTAGCTACTGTTAACTACCGTTGTTGTCACTAACAGCCCTACTACCGTTACACGTGATGACATTATTGCTCCTTCAGTCGTCGTATCTAACACACAGTGTTTTGCTTATATATCACAACTCAAGTTGTAAGCTAACATTTCCAACTTGAGTCTAAAAATATAAATTTGGGTTGCACTGTTTAGTCAACATTGTGGCGCCTTGTTTAACTTGTTACGAGTGAAGTCTCTGAAGGTGTTTCTACAGCAGTGTGTTGGGGAAAGTATTCTTCGTTAAAATGTCAGTTTCCTGAGGGGTGAGGTTAGGGGTCGAGAGGCAGAGACGCTTCCCCCAGTCCCATTCGTCCGTCACACCACGCTCCGCCGCCGAACAATGGTGCCAATGCTAACTCATCTCCACGCCATGCTCATCCAAGCAGCGGCCGACCCCCAGCCTGTCCTCAGACCATGCTCATCCAAGCAGCGGCCGACCCCCAGCCTGTCCTCAAGCCATGCTCATCCAAGCAGCGGCCGACCCCAGCCTGTCCCCGCACCATGCTCGTCCAAGCAGCGGCCGACCCCAGCCTATCCTCAGACCATGCTCGTCCAAGCAGCGGCCGACCCCAGCCTATCCCCAGACCATGTTCGTCCAAGCAGCAGCCGACCCCCAGCCTGTCCTCAAACCATGCTCGTCCAAGCAGCGGCCGACCCCAGCCTGTCCTCAGGCCATGCTCGTCCAAGCAGCGGCCGACCCCAGCCTGTCCTCAGGCCATGCTCGTCCAAGCAGCGGCCGACCCCAGCCTGTCCTCAGGCCATGCTCGTCCAAGCAGCGGCCGACCCCAGCCTGTCCTCAGGCCATGCTCGTCCAAGCAGCGGCCGACCCCAGCCTGTCCTCAGGCCATGCTCGTCCAAGCAGCGGCCGACCCCAGCCTGTCCTCAGACCATGCTCGTCCAAGCAGCGGCCGACCCCAGCCTATCCTCAGACCATGTTCGTCCAAGCAGCGGCCGACCCCCAGCCTGTCCTCAGACCATGTTCGTCCAAGCAGCGGCCGACCCCCAGCCTGTCCTCAGGCCATGCTCGTCCAAGCAGCGGCCGACCCCAGCCTGTCCTCACACCATGCTCGTCCAAGCAGCGGCCGACCCCAGCCTGTCCTCAGGCCATGCTCGTCCAAGCAGCGGCCGACCCCAGCCTGTCCTCAGGCCATGCTCGTCCAAGCAGCGGCCGACCCCCAGCCTGTCCTCAGACCATGCTCGTCTAAGCAGCGGCCGACCCCCAGCCTGTCCTCACACCATGCTCGTCCAAGCAGCGGCCGACCCCCAGCCTGTCCTCAGGCCATGCTCGTCCAAGCAGCGGCCGACCCCCAGCCTGTCCTCAGACCATGCTCGTCCAAGCAGCGGCCGACCCCAGCCTGTCCCCACACCATGCTCATCCAAGCAGCGGCCGACCCCAGCCTGTCCCCACACCATGCTCATCCAAGCAGCGGCCGACCCCCAGCCTGTCCTCAGGCCATGCTCGTCCAAGCAGCGGCCGACCCCCAGCCTGTCCTCAGGCCATGCTCGTCCAAGCAGCGGCCGACCCCAGAGACGCCATTTTACATTTTTAATTTACTGTGCTTACAAAATTATTTTGTCATATATAAATTAATACGTATATAGAATTGTGTAGAATAGGACAGACATTTTGGTTCCATTGGCAATTATCTGTAATTATAGTTCGTGGGGAAGCATTTAGAAATGTGCAATTCGAACACAGGAAGAAATCCAAACACTCATATAAATATTCGAACATATTCAGTTCCGTGTCTAAGTGGTCTTCATAAAACCCACAAGAGAAAAAAAGAACATGGAGATTGGCTGCAGGATTATCATACATTTTGACAATATGTTGATGGTTATCAGCGTGCATTGTTGCCTAAGATAATTATTGAACCTTTCCTGCATAGTGAACACGACAAGTTATGGGGATGCAAACTCAATTTACTCAATTTACGTATTCAATTTCAATCGATGTCAATTTACGTACATCTTTTTATCTCAACGCTATCTCATGTCTGCTGGCAAGCTGGACATGAAGGGTAATGTCCAGGACAAGCCAGACATGAAGGGTAATGTCCAGGACAAGCCAGACATGAAGGGTAATGTCGAGGACAAGCTGGACATGAAGGGTAATGTCGAGGACAAGCCAGACATGAAGGGTAATGTCCAGGACAAGCCAGACATGAAGGGTAATGTCCAGGACAAGCCAGACATGAAGGGTAATGTCGAGGACAAGCTGGACATGAAGGGTAATGTCGAGGACAAGCCAGACATGAAGGGTAATGTCGAGGACAAGCCAGACATGAAGGGTAATGTCCAGGACAAGCCAGACATGAAGGGTAATGTCCAGGACAAGCCAGACATGAAGGGTAATGTCCAGGACAAGCAAGACATGAAGGGTAATGTCCAGGACAAGCCAGACATGAAGGGTAATGTCCAGGACAAGCCAGACATGAAGGGTAATGTCCAGGACAAGCCAGACATGAAGGGTAATGTCCAGGACAAGCCAGACATGAAGGGTAATGTCCAGGACAAGCCAGACATGAAGGGTAATGTCGAGGACAAGCCAGACATGAAGGGTAATGTCCAGGACAAGCCAGACATGAAGGGTAATGTCCAGACCAAGCCAGACATGAAGGGTAATGTCGAGGACAAGCCAGACATGAAGGGTAATGTCCAGGACAAGCTGGACATGAAGGGTAATGTCCAGGACAAGCAAGACATGAAGGGTAATGTCCAGGACAAGCCAGACATGAAGGGTAATGTCCAGGACCAGCTAAGACATGAAGGGTAATGTCCAGGACAAGCTAGACATGAAGGGTAATGTCCAGGACAAGCCAGACATGAAGGGTAATGTCCAGGACAAGCCAGACATGAAGGGTAATGTCCAGGACAAGCCAGACATGAAGGGTAATGTCCAGAACAAGCCAGACATGAAGGGTAATGTCCAGGACAAGCCAGACATGAAGGGTAATGTCCAGACCAAGCCAGACATGAAGAGTAATGTCCAGACCAAGCTAGACATGAAGGGTAATGTCCAGGACCAGCTAAGACATGAAGGGTAATGTCCAGGACAAGCTAGACATGAAGGGTAATGTCCAGGACAAGCCAGACATGAAGGGTAATGTCCAGGACAAGCCAGACATGAAGGGTAATGTCCAGGACCAGCTAAGACATGAAGGGTAATGTCCAGACCAAGCCAGACATGAAGGGTAATGTCCAGACCAAGCCAGACATGAAGGGTAATGTCCAGACCAAGCCAGACATGAAGGGTAATGTCCAGACCAAGCCAGACATGAAGGGTAATGTCCAGACCAAGCCAGACATGAAGGGTAATGTCCAGACCAAGCTAGACATGAAGGGTAATGTCCAGGACCAGCTAAGACATGAAGGGTAATATCCAGGACCAGCTAAGACATGAAGGGTAATGTCCAGGACAAGCTAGACATGCTTACACTGCATCTTAACCAAAGTTGCTGGCGAGAATACTGCTCTGCTATCTTTTTACGGCGATAACGGCATGATTGCAGGAGTTTCTCACTTTGCAATGTTTGCACTGCGTGCCCTCGTAATGCCTACATTTTCCTCTATTTCGAAAATGCCTTTCTTGAAACATTTCCACAAACTTTTACACTATACCACTTTGTATACAGAGTGGCGGGCCTCTGCGGACGAAATTGGGGTCTCTTGGTTATATCCCCAGAGACAAGCATTCTCTGCCGCAGAATTTTACGTAGTTTTAGCTTCTCTCAGTTACATTTTGTTAGCCAGCAATCGTTTGTTTTGGTAGCTGATGCATCTAGCAGTGAGCCGGTGGCCGAGCGGACAGCACGCTGGACACGTGATCCTGTGCTCCCGGGTTCGATCCCGGGCACCGGCGAGAAACAATGGGCTGAGTTTCTTTCACCCTATGCCCCTGTTACCTAGCAGTAAATAGGCACCTGGGAGTTAGTCAGCTGTCACGGGCTGCTTCCTGGGGTGTGTGTGTGATGTGGGGAAAAAAAGTAGTAGTAGAACCAGTTGACTGACAGTTGAGAGGCGGGCCGAAAGAGCAGAGCTCAACCCTCGCAAGCACAACTAGGTGAATACATTCCCTGGAGTTAGGCAACTGTTGTGGGGGGCATCTTATGGAAGGTCAGTAGTTGGTTTAGGGGTGACCTCGGCGAGCCAAAATACAGGCTTCCTGTCCCCCGGACAACGGAAACCAAACGTGTTAGCTCGCGTAAAAATAAAATAGCATTGACCTGGACGCTGTGTTGCTCGCAGTCTCAGAAGCCGCATGGCCCTTGGGCCAGATTCACGAAGCAGTTACGCAAGTACAGGGGCCAGATTCACGAAGCAGTTACGCAAGTACAGGGGCCAGATTCACGAAGCAGTTACGCAAGTACAGGGGCCAGATTCACGAAGCAGTTACGCAAGTACAGGGGCCAGATTCACGAAGCAGTTACGCAAGTACAGGGGCCAGATTCACGAAGCAGTTACGCAAGTACAGGAGCCAGATTCACGAAGCAGTTACGCAAGTACAGGGGCCAGATTCACGAAGCAGTTACGCAAGTACTTACGAACGTGTCCATCTTTCCTCAATCTTTGACGGCTTTGGTTACATTTATTAAACAGTTTACAAGCATGAAAACTTCCCAATCAACTGTTGTTATTGTTATAAACAGTCTCCTGGTGCTTCGGAGCTCATTAACTGTTTAATAATGGTAAACAAAGCCGCCAAAGATTGAGAAAAGATGTATACGTTCGTAAGTGCTTGCGTAACTGCTTTGTGAATCTGGCCCCTAGTTAGCTCAGAAACCCCATATATTATATATATATATATATATATATATATATATATATATATATATATATATATATATATATGTATATATATATATATATATATGTATATATATATATATATTATATATATATATCCATCCCCCCGTGTTGGCTCAGACGCCACGTATATAGGGCCCATGTTGGCTGCTTCTCTCACAAGCCTCCACTCTCCGCAACACAAATTTGCATTTAAATATAAAATTCCACTCAAGGTGTAAGACTGGTCAGATGGGGGCCCTCACAACCCTCAGATGGGGGCCCTCACAACCCAGGCCATCTCCCGTGCTTGCTAATCACTGTCTGGGGGCCCTCAGTACACAGTCAGGATACTGTTATCACTGGGATGACTACAGTCAAGATACTCTGGTTTGTTAATCACTGCCTGTACAGCAGTGATTGGGGCTGGGACCCCTGCCTGTACAACAGTGATTGGGGCTGGGACCCCTACCTGTACAACAGTGATTGGGGCTGGGACCCCTGCCTGTACAGCAGTGATTGGGGCTGGGACCCCTGTCTGTACAACAGTGATTGGGACTGGAACCCCTGCCTGTACAACAGTGATTGGGACTGGAACCACTACCAGTACAACAGTGATTGGGGCCGGGACCCCTACCTGTACAACAGTGATTGGGGCTGGGACCCCTGCCTGTACAACAGTGATTGGGGCTGGGACCCCTGCCTGTACAACAGTGATTGGGGCTGGAACCCCTACCTGTTCAACGGTGTAGATTAGAACCAGCACAATAACATCACGACAAACTGAAGCGAGAGATACGGAAGGAAATGCAAAATATGCCCCATGGAAAGTCGGAACATGATAGGCAGGATTACATCACACGATGTAAACATCAAAAGTCCTCGACTCTTCAGTTTCCCGCCGACATGTATAAGAAATGTGGCTTGAACGACAATAAGGGATTCTACAAGACTTAAAAAAAGAGTTCCAACGGTAGTAACTAGATCAACCTGGCTGTGGTGCCCTAGAAGCCACAGGGAGAAACAGCCTCATTATTCAGGCAATCAGTAAGGAAGACTGACCTTCAGGCTAGGCTGCAGAACGATCAAAATCGTCGAAATTGACCTGCTTGAGCTCCTGATCAATATGTCGGCCCTCAGATATTCTAATTAAAATATTCAAGATTCCAATGATATACAGTATACAAGATATCCGAGAAGAGAGTATCAGTGCTGTGTAGGGGTTGACCATGGGTTAAGCAAGAGCTATGTAGACTTGGAGCTATATTGCCTGTTTGTAATTCTCCCCTAATTCTGTATAGCAATTCTCCGTAATAACAATTCTCTCTAATACCGTATATGCTGGACTATGTATGCCTGGCTTATTTGTGCCCCTTGGCCTTGACCCATCTTAGTCTTGATGCCATGCCTTGGGTCAGATTCACGAAAGCACTTACGCAAACACTTACGAACCTGTACATCATTTCTCAATCTTTGGCGGCTTTGTTTACAATTATTAAACAGTTAATGAGCTCCGAAGCACCAGGAGGCTGTTTATAACAATAACAACAGTTGATTGGCAAGTTTTCATGCTTGTAAACTGTTTAATAAATGTAACCAAAGCCGTCAAAGGTTGAGGAAAGATGGACAGGTTCGTAAGTGCTTGCGTAAGTGCTTTCGTGAATCTGGCCCAATCATAGCCTACGGCAGCAGCCACTCTACATCTGCTTCATACGTAAAACAAGAAAAACCTTTTAGAAAAACATCTAGTGTTTGGGAGACAGTGTTTTGTGTCCCCACTATACCATTGTCAGTTGAATCATGTCTTACCATATTTTTTTTAGCAAAACAGACTTGTGATGTAAATATTATAACGAGGGAAAAAAAACAATGTTTTTCGTAATGAAAATGTTAAAAAATATTTTGTGAAAAAAGTTGGACTAAATCACGAAAATGGCTTTTTGTTTTGTTTTTCGAAGAGCGTGTAGCGCCTGGCGTGTGTAGATGGTCCTTTCACACCTTGTTTACGGAGAGTTTGTATTGGTTGGCGTCGTTGATGTGCTGCGAAAACAATGTCCGTTTGTAGGTTGTTTGTAGTTGAAGTGCGACTCCGGCTTATTCATAACCAATACATTCTCATTTTACATAAATTTAAATAACAACATTTTTCCATGGGAAGAAAATGGTTGCAATTCTTGTGGAGTTCAGTTATATACTGTTACGTCGGCTGAGGTTATCTTGATATGATTTCGGGGCTTAGCCTCCCCCGCGGCCCGGTCCTCGACCAGGCCTACTTTTTGTTACACACACTTTTAGGAAGCAGCCAGTTCCAGCTGTCTAACTCCTGGGTATCTATTTACTGCTAGGCGAACGGGTGCATCAGGGTGAAAGAAACTCTGCTCATTTGCCTCCACCGGGGATCGAACCCGAACCTTTGGATTACGAATCCGAAGCGTTGTCCGCTCAGCTGTCAGACCCAGGTTAGCTGAGCTGAGGTTACTAAGATTTAGGAACTGGGCAGACTGTGACGATGCTGCAGCTCTTGTAGTCAATACCACCAGTCACCTCCACCACCAGCCCCCCTCCACCACCAGTCACCTCCACCACCAGTCACCACCACCACCAGTCACCTCCACCACCAGTCCCCTCCACCACCAGTCACCTCCACCACCAGCCCCCCTCCACCACCAGTCACCTCCACCACCAGTCACCACCACCACCAGTCACCTCCACCACCAGCCCCCCTCCACCACCAGTCACCTCCACCACCAGTCCCCTCCACCACCAGTCCCCTCCACCACCAGTCCCCTCCACCACCAGTCACCTCCACCACCAGCCCCCCTGCACCACCAGCCCCCCTCCACCACCAGCCCCCCCCTCCACCACCAGCCCCTCCACCACCAATCACCACCACCACCAGTCCCCCTCCACCACCAGTCACCTCCACCACCAGTCCCCTCCACCACCAGTCACCTCCACCACCAGTCCCCTCCACCACCAGTCACCTCCACCACCAGTCACCTGCACCACCAGCCCCCCCTCCACCACCAGCCCCCCTCCACCACCAGCCCCTCCACCACCAGCCCCTCCACCACCAATCACCACCACCACCACCAGTCCCCCTCCACCACCAGTCACCTCCACCACCAGTCCCCTCCACCACCAGTCCCCTCCACCACCAGTCCCCTCCACCACCAGTCCCCTCCACCACCAGTCACCTCCACCACCAGTCCCTTCCACCACCAGTCACCTCCACCACCAGTCCCCTCCACCACCAGTCACCACCACCAGTCACCTGCACCACCAGCCCCCCCTCCACCACCAGCCCCTCCACCACCAGTCCCCTCCACCACCAGTCCCCTCCACCACCAGTCCCCTCCACCACCAGTCCCCTCCACCACCAGTCACCTCCACCACCAGTCCCCTCCACCACCAGTCACCTCCACCACCAGTCCCTTCCACCACCAGTCACCTCCACCACCAGTCCCCTCCACCACCAGTCACCTCCACCACCAGTCACCTGCACCACCAGCCCCCCCTCCACCACCAGCCCCTCCACCACCAGTCCCCTCCACCACCAGTCCCCTCCACCACCAGCCCTCTCCACCACCAGTCACCTCCACCACCAGTCACCTGCACCACCAGTCCCCTCCACCACCAGCCCTCTCCACCACCAGTCACCTCCACCACCAGTCCCCTCCACCACCAGCCCTCTCCACCACGTCACAGCTACTCCCACCACCACATCCACCAGCAACCAATCACCAACAACCTCCACTACCACCAGCCACTGCCAATCACCAACAACCACCACTACCACCAGCCACTGCCAATCACCAACAACCTCCACTACCACCAGCCACTGCCAATCACCAACAACCACCACTACCACCAGCCACTGCCAATCACCAACAACCACCACTACCACCAGCCACTGCCAATCACCAACAACCTCCACTACCACCAGCCACTGCCAATCACCAACAACAAATGATTGACATGTGTCAACCCAGCACTGTCATCCATTATCGTGCCAGGGACAACAACATCCCCCCCCCCCAATCTCTCGCCCCAAAGTGAACTTTCCTTTAGAATTTTCCTTTAGAAAATTCTGTTTTCCTTCTGTATTTGGTGCAGTATTGGATGTCTGAGCCACTCGCTTCCTCGGAGCGTCCACACTTGTTGTAAAATTATGAGTGAATTGTTTAACAAGGATTCGTAAGTTATTATGAGCTGACGACGCTAATTAAGTCAGTCTGCGACCCCTCCTGTGCGTCATCCTTCTCAGCTCTTGTCTATGATGCAGCTGTTTACTGGTAAAGACGAGGGTTAGAGAGGGACAGCTCTACTTTAGCCTCTACGCTCTCAGCTCTACCTCTTGTATTGTGCCTTAACCTGACGATTGCTATGTTAGCCATTGTTTACATTCACGCACACCTAACTGTGCTCTGTTTCTCAAGTTCAGCAGACATAGGCTAACTACCTGTTTATCCTCCTGACCTGTTACCTTCATGGGTTACAATGACCTTCGGGATCAATAAAAAACTGGAAATTTGTGCCTAATGACCTGCCAAAGGTCGCTAAAGCCCAACAAGTCGTTATAGAAAGGTCACAAGGAAATACACACCGAGAGGTCTATTCACAAAATTCTATTTGCTGGTTGATTTAGTAAGCTATTGTGGTTGGCTTAATAACCCTTCCGCAGTGTTACGTCCTCGACTTACAATCAAGGACCCAGGGTTATCTTCTTCTCTTGAGGTTATCTTGAGATGATTTCGGGGTTTTAGTGTCCCCGCGGCCCGGTCCTCGACCAGGCCTCCACCCCCAGGAAGCAGCCCGTGACAGCTGACTAACACCCAGGTACCTATTTACTGCTAGGAAACAGGGGCATAGGGTGAAAGAAACTCTGCCCATTGTTTCTCGCCGGCGCCCGGGATCGAACCCGGGACCACAGGACCACAAGGGTTCCATCAACAGACGGGACAGAAATGGTTGGACACGTTTCCTTTCACCTACTGCCTCTGTTCACCTTGCAGTAAATGGGTGCCCAGTAGCTGGACAACTATTGAGGGTTGTGTCCTTGCTGAGGTCAGTAGTACGACCTTTGGGGACCTCGATATAAGCCTAATGTAAATATATATATACACACACACACGTTTCCTGTCCCCGACAAGGGGAATTATAATTATTATTATCATGTAATATAACCCGCGGGAGCCGGTCGGCCGAGCGGACAGCACGCTGGACTTGTGATCCTGTGGTCCTGGGTTCGATCCCAGGCGCCGGCGAGAAACATTGGGCACAGTTTCTTTCACCCTATGCCTCTGTTACCTAGTAGTAAAATAGGTACCTGGGTGTTAGTCAGCTGTCACGGGCTGCTTACTGGGGGTGGAGGCCTGGTCGAGGACCGGGCCGCGGGGACACTAAAAAGCCCCGAAATCATCTCAAGATAACCTCAAGATAACCATTGATAATTAAATCTTGTCCAAAAATCCTGCTGGGAGCAGGTGTGAAGTTGGAGTCTTAGTCCAGCCTCTCCTCCTAAGCTTCCCCAACGTCAAAAAAACGATCAATTTAAAATGATCCTCATCTTGTGGTGTGTGAATATGTCGTCATCAATTTAAAGTGGTCTCTCCTAACCCGCCAGAGGACCCACAACAGAAAATGGGACAGGACGTCACTTTCGCCAGCCGCTTCCATTTTCTAGTACGACGGTTTTTGCCCTTATGTAACGCTATTACATAAGAGAGGAGAGGTGGTAGGAGGAGAGGTGGTAGGAGGAGAGGTGGTAGGAGGAGAGGTGGTAGGAGGAGAGGTGGTAGGAGGAGAGGTGGTAGGAGGAGAGGTGGTAGGAGGAGAGGGTGTAGGAGGAGAGGTGGTAGGAGGAGAGGTGGTAGGAGGAGAGGGTGTAGGAGGAGAGGGTGTAGGAGGAGAGGTGGTAGGAGGAGAGGTGGTAGGAGGAGAGGTGGTAGGAGGAGAGGTGGTAGGAGGAGAGGGTGTAGGAGGAGAGGGTGTAGGAGGAGAGGTGGTAGGAGGAGAGGGTGTAGGAGGAGAAGGTGTAGGAGGAGAGGGTGTAGGAGGAGAGGTGGTAGGAGGAGAGGTGGTAGGAGGAGAGGGTGTAGGAGGAGAGGTGGTAGGAGGAGAGGTGGTAGGAGGAGAGGTGGTAGGAGGAGAGGGTGTAGGAGGAGAGGTGGTAGGAGGAGAGGGTGTAGGAGGAGAGGTGGTAGGAGGAGAGGTGGTAGGAGGAGAGGTGGTAGGAGGAGAGGGTGTAGGAGGAGAGGTGTAGGAGGAGAGGTGGTAGGAGGAGAGGGTGTAGGAGGAGAGGGTGTAGGAGGAGAGGTGTAGGAGGAGAGGGTGTAGGAGGAGAGGTGGTTGGAGGAGAGGGGTAGGAGGAGAGGTGTAGGAGGAGAGGTGTAGGAGGAGAGGTGGTAGGAGGAGAGGGTGTAGGAGGAGAGGTGGTAGGAGGAGAGGGTGTAGGAGGAGAGGTGTAGGAGGAGAGGTGGTAGGAGGAGGTGGTAGGAGGAGAGGGTGGTAGGAGGAGAGGGTGTAGGAGGAGAGGGTTGTAGGAGGAGAGGGTGTAGGAGGAGAGGTGGTAGGAGGAGAGGTGGTAGGAGGAGAGGGTGGTAGGAGGAGAGGTGGTAGGAGGAGAGGGTGTAGGAGAGGTGTAGGAGGAGAGGTGGTAGGAGGAGAGGTGTGTAGGAGGAGAGGTGGTAGGAGGAGAGGTGTAGGAGGAGAGGTGGTAGGAGGAGAGGGTGTAGGAGGAGAGGGTGTAGGAGGAGAGGTGGTAGGAGGAGAGGTGGTAGGAGGAGAGGGTGTAGGAGGAGAGGGTGTAGGAGGAGAGGTGGTAGGAGGAGAGGGTGTAGGAGGAGAGGTGTAGGAGGAGAGGGTGTAGGAGGAGAGGTGGTAGGAGGAGAGGGTGTAGGAGGAGAGGTGGTAGGAGGAGAGGTGGTAGGAGGAGAGGGTGTAGGAGGAGAGGTGGTAGGAGGAGAGGGTGTAGGAGGAGAGGGTGTAGGAGGAGAGGGTGGTAGGAGGAGAGGTGGTAGGAGGAGAGGGTGTAGGAGGAGAGGTGGTAGGAGGAGAGGTGGTAGGAGGAGAGGGTGTAGGAGGAGAGGTGGTAGGAGAGGTGTAGGAGGAGAGGTGGTAGGAGGAGAGGTGGTAGGAGGAGAGGTGGTAGGAGGAGAGGTGGTAGGAGGAGAGGTGGTAGGAGGAGAGGTGGTAGGAGGAGAGGGTGTAGGAGGAGAGGTGGAGAGAGGTGGTAGGAGGAGAGGGTGTAGGAGGAGAGGGTGTAGGAGGAGGGTGTAGGAGGAGAGTGGTAGGAGGAGAGGTGGTAGGAGGAGGGTGTAGGAGGAGAGGGGTAGGAGGAGAGGGTGTAGGAGGAGAGGTGGTAGGAGGAGAGGTGGTAGGAGGAGAGGTGATAGGAGGAGAGGTGGTAGGAGGAGAGGGTGTAGGAGGAGAGGGTGTAGGAGGAGAGGTGGTAGGAGGAGAGGGTGTAGGAGGAGAAGGTGTAGGAGGAGAGGTGGTAGGAGGGAGGTGGTAGGAGGAGAGGGTGTAGGAGGAGAGGGTGGTAGGAGGAGAGGTGGTAGGAGGAGAGGTGGTTAGGAGGAGAGGTGGTAGGAGGAGAGGTGGTAGGAGGAGAGGTGGTAGGAGGAGAGGTGGCTAAGGAGGAGAGGTGGTTAGGAGGAGTAGGTGGTAGGCGAGAGGTGGTAGGAGGAGAGGGTGTTAGGAGGAGAAGGTGGTTAGGAGGAGAGGGTGGTAGGAGGAGAGGGTGTAGGAGGAGAAGGTGTAGAGGAGAGGGTGTTAGGAGGAGAAGGTGGTAGGAAGGAGAGGTGTGGTAGGAGAGGGTGTAGAGATAGGTTGGGTTAGGAGGAGAGGTGGTAGGAGGAGAGGTGGGTAGGAGGCAGAGGTGGTAGGGAGTGAGAGGGTGGTAGGAGGAGAGGTGGTAGGAGGTAGAGGGTGGTAGTGAGGAGAGGTTGTAGGAGGAGACTGGTGGTAGGAGGAGAGGTGGTAAGGAGGGAGAGGGTGTGAGGCAGGAGAGGTGGTAGGAGGAGAGGGTGGTAGGCGGAGAGGTGGTAGGAGGAGAGGGTGTGTAGGAGGAGTAGGTGGTAGGAGGTGAAGAGGGTGTATGTAGGAGGAGGGTGGGAGGGAGGAGAGGTGGTAGGAGGGAGAGTGTGGTAGGAGGAGAGGGTGTAGGAGGAGAGGTGGTAGGAGGAGAGGGTGTAGGAGGAGAGGTGGTAGGAGGAGAGGTGGTAGGAGGAGAGGGTGTAGGAGGAGAGGTGGTAGGAGGAGAGGGTGTAGGAGGAGAGGGTGTAGGATGAGAGGTGGTAGGATGGAGAGGTGGTAGAGGAGAGGTGGTAGGAGGAGAGGTGGTAGGAGGAGAGGTGGTAGGGAGGAGAGGTGTAGGAGGAGAGGTGGTAGGAGGAGAGGTAGGGGTTAGGAGGAGATGGTGGAGGAGGAGAGGGTGTAGGAGGAGAGGTGGTAGGAGGAGAGGTGTAGGAGGAGAGGTGTAGGAGGAGAGGTGGTAGGAGGAGAGGTGGTAGGAGGAGAGGTGGTAGGAGGAGAGGGTGTAGGAGGAGAGGTGGTAGGAGGAGAGGGTGTAGGAGGAGAGGTGTAGGAGGAGAGGGTGGGTAGGAGGAGAGGTGGTAGGATGAGAGGGTGGTAGGAGGAGAGGTGGTAGGAGGAGAGGTGGTAGGATGAGAGGTGGTAGGAGGAGAGGGTGTAGGAGGAGAGGTGGTAGGAGGAGAGGTGGTAGGAGGAGAGGTGGTAGGAGGAGAGGGTGTTGGAGGAGAGGTGGTAGGAGGAGAGGTGGTAGGAGGAGAGGGTGTAGGAGGAGAAGGTGTAGGAGGAGAGGGGTTGGAGGAGAGGTGGTAGGAGGAGAGGTGGTAGGAGGAGAGGGTGTAGGAGGAGAGGTGGTAGGAGGAGAGGTGGTAGGAGGAGAGGTGGTAGGAGGAGAGGTGGTAGGAGGAGAGGTGGTAGGAGGAGAGGTGGTAGGAGGAGAGGTGGTAGGAGGAGAGGTGGTAGGAGGAGAGGGTGTAGGAGGAGAGGGTGTAGGAGGAGAGGTGGTAGGAGGAGAGGTGGTAAGAGGAGAGGGTGTAGGAGGAGAGGTGGTAGGAGGAGAGGTGGTAGGAGGAGAGGGTAGGAGGAGAGGGTGTAGGAGGAGAGGTGGTAGGAGGAGAGGGTGTAGGAGAGGTGGTAGGAGGAGAGGTGGTAGGAGGAGAGGTGGTAGGAGGAGAGGGTGTAGGAGGAGAGGGTGTAGGAGGAGAGGTGGTAGGAGGAGAGGTGGTAGGAGGAGAGGTGTAGGAGGAGAGGGTGGTAGGAGGAGAGGGTGTAGGAGGAGAGGTGGTAGGAGAGAGGGTGTAGGAGTAGAGGTGGTAGGAGGAGAGGTGTAGGAGGAGAGGTGGTAGGAGGAGAGGTTGTAGGAGGAGAGGGTGTAGGAGGAGAGGGTGTAGGAGGAGAGGGTGTAGGAGGAGAGGTTGGTAGGAGGAGAGGGTGGTAGGAGGAGAGGGTTTAGGAGGAGAGGGTGTAGGAGGAGAGGTGGTAGGAGGAGAGGTGGTAGGAGGAGAGGGTGTAGGAGAGAGGTGTAGGAGGAGAGGTGGTAGGAGGAGAGGTGGTAGGAGGAGAGGTGGTAGGAGGAGAGGTGGTAGGAGGAGAGGTGTAGGAGGAGAGGGTGTAGGAGGAGAGGGTGTAGGAGGAGAGGGTGTAGGAGGAGAGGGTGTAGGAGGAGAGGTGGTAGGAGGAGAGGGTGTAGGAGAGGTGGTAGGAGGAGAGGAGGTAGGAGGAGAGGGTGTAGGAGGAGAGGTGGTAGGAGGAGAGGGTGGTAGGATGAGAGGTGGTAGGAGGAGAGGGTGTAGGAGGAGAGGGTGTAGGAGGAGAGGTGGTAGGAGGAGAGGGTGTAGGAGAGGTGTGTAGGAGGAGAGGAGGTAGGAGGAGAGGGTGTAGGAGGAGAGGTGGTAGGAGGAGAGGTGGTAGGATGAGAGGTGGTAGGAGGAGAGGTGGTAGGAGGAGGGTGTAGGAGGAGAGGTGGTAGGAGGAGATGTCGTAGGAGGAAGAGGGTGTAGGATGAGAGGTTGGTAGGATGAGAGGTGGTAGGAGGAGAGGGGTAGGAGGAGAGGGTGTAGGAGGAGAGGGTGTAGGAGGAGAGGTGGTAGGAGGAGAGGGTGTAGGAGGAGAGGGTTAGGAGGAGAGGTGGTAGGAGGAGAGGTGGTAGGAGGAGAGGTGGTAGGAGGAGAGGTGGGTAGGAGGAGAGGGTGTAGGAGGAGAGGTGGTAGGAGGAGATGTCGTAGGAGGAGAGGGTGTAGGATGAGAGGTGGTAGGATGAGAGGTGGTAGGAGGAGAGGTGGTAGGAGGAGAGGTGGTAGGATGAGAGGTGGTAGGAGGAGAGGGTGTAGGAGGAGAGGTGGTAGGAGCAGAGGAGGTAGGAGGAGAGGGTGTAGGAGGAGAGGGTGTAGGAGGAGAGGGTGTAGGAGGAGAGGGTGTAGGAGGAGAGGGTGTAGGAGGAGAGGGTGTAGGATGAGAGGTGGTAGGAGGAGAGGTGGTAGGATGAGAGGTGGTAGGAGGAGAGGGTGTAGGAGGAGAGGTGGTAGGAGGAGAGGGTGTAGGAGAGGTGGTAGGAGGAGAGGAGGTAGGAGGAGATGTCGTAGGAGGAGAGGGTGTAGGAGAGGTGGTAGGAGGAGAGGAGGTAGGAGGAGATGTCGTAGGAGGAGAGGGTGTAGGAGGAGAGGTGGTAGGAGAGGGTGTAGGAGGAGAGGGTGTAGGATGAGAGGTGGTAGGAGGAGAGGGTGTAGGAGAGGGTGTAGGATGAGAGGTGGTAGAAGGAGAGGGTGTAGGATGAGAGGTGGTAGGATGAGAGGTGGTAGGAGGAGAGGGTGTAGGATGAGAGGTGGTAGGATGAGAGGTGGTAGGAGGAGAGGTGGTAGGAGGAGAGGTGGTAGGAGGAGAGGGTGTAGGATGAGAGGTGGTAGGAGGAGAGGTGATAGGAGAAGAGGTGGTAGGAGGAGAGGGTGTAGGAGGAGAGGGTGTAGGAGGAGAGGGTGTAGGAGGAGAGGTGGTAGGAGGAGAGGGTGTAGGGGGAGAGGTGATAGGAGGAGAGGGTGTAGGAGGAGAGGTGGTTGGAGGAGAGGTGGTAGGAGGAGAGGTGGTAGGAGGAGAGGGTGTAGGAGGAGAGGTGGTAGGAGGAGAGGGTGTAGGAGGAGAGGTGGTAGGAGGAGAGGGTGTAGGAGGAGAGGTGGTAGGAGGAGAGGTGGTAGGAGGAGAGGGTGTAGGAGGAGAGGGTGTAGGAGGAGAGGGTGTAGGAGGAGAGGTGGTAGGAGGAGAGGGTGTAGGAGGAGAGGGTTTAGGAGGAGAGGTGGTAGGAGGAGAGGTGGTAGGAGGAGAGGGTGTAGGAGGAGAGGGTGTAGGAGGAGAGGTGGTAGGAGGAGAGGTGGTAGGAGGAGAGGTGGTAGGAGGAGAGGTGGTAGGAGGAGAGGGTGTAGGAGGAGAGGGTGTAGGAGGAGAGGGTGTAGGAGGAGAGGGTGTAGGAGGAGAGGGTGTAGGAGGAGAGGGTGTAGGAGGAGAGGTGGTAGGAGGAGAGGGTGTAGGAGAGGTGGTAGGAGGAGAGGAGGTAGGAGGAGAGGGTGTAGGAGGAGAGGTGGTAGGAGGAGAGGTGGTAGGATGAGAGGTGGTAGGAGGAGAGGGTGTAGGAGAGGGTGTAGGAGGAGAGGTGGTAGGAGGAGAGGGTGTAGGAGAGGTGGTAGGAGGAGAGGAGGTAGGAGGAGAGGGTGTAGGAGGAGAGGTGGTAGGAGGAGAGGTGGTAGGATGAGAGGTGGTAGGAGGAGAGGGTGTAGGAGGAGAGGTGGTAGGAGGAGATGTCGTAGGAGGAGAGGGTGTAGGATGAGAGGTGGTAGGATGAGAGGTGGTAGGAGGAGAGGTGGTAGGAGGAGAGGGTGTAGGAGGAGAGGGTGTAGGAGGAGAGGTGGTAGGAGGAGAGGGGTGTAGGAGAGGTGGTAGGAGGAGAGGAGGTAGGAGGAGAGGGTGTAGGAGGAGAGGTGGTAGGAGGAGAGGTGGTAGGAGGAGAGGTGGTAGGAGGAGAGGTGGTAGGAGGAGAGGGTGTAGGAGGAGAGGTGGTAGGAGGAGATGTCGTAGGAGGAGAGGGTGTAGGATGAGAGGTGGTAGGAGGAGAGGTGGTAGGAGGAGAGGTGGTAGGAGGAGAGGTGGTAGGAGGAGAGGTGGTAGGAGGAGAGGTGGTAGGATGAGAGGTGGTAGGAGGAGAGGGTGTAGGAGGAGAGGTGGTAGGAGGAGAGGGTGTAGGATGAGAGGTGGTAGGAGGAGAGGTGGTAGGATGAGAGGTGGTAGGAGGAGAGGGTGTAGGAGGAGAGGTGGTAGGAGGAGAGGGTGTAGGAGAGGTGGTAGGAGGAGAGGAGGTAGGAGGAGATGTCGTAGGAGGAGAGGGTGTAGGAGAGGTGGTAGGAGGAGAGGAGGTAGGAGGAGATGTCGTAGGAGGAGAGGGTGTAGGAGGAGAGGTGGTAGGAGAGGGTGTAGGAGGAGAGGGTGTAGGATGAGAGGTGGTAGGAGGAGAGGGTGTAGGAGAGGGTGTAGGATGAGAGGTGGTAGGAGGAGAGGGTGTAGGATGAGAGGTGGTAGGATGAGAGGTGGTAGGAGGAGAGGGTGTAGGATGAGAGGTGGTAGGATGAGAGGTGGTAGGAGGAGAGGTGGTAGGAGGAGAGGTGGTAGGAGGAGAGGGTGTAGGATGAGAGGTGGTAGGATGAGAGGTGGTAGGAGGAGAGGGTGTAGGAGAGGTGGTAGGAGGAGAGGGTGTAGGATGAGAGGGTGTAGGATGAGAGGTGGTAGGAGGAGAGGGTGTAGGAGGAGAGGGTGTAGGAGGAGAGGGTGTAGGAGGAGAGGGTGTAGGATGAGAGGAGGTAGGAGGAGAGGGTGTAGGAGGAGAGGTGGTAGGATGAGAGGTGGTAGGAGGAGAGGGTGTAGGAGAGGTGGTAGGATGAGAGGTGGTAGGAGGAGAGGGTGTAGGAGGAGAGGTGGTAGGAGGAGAGGGTGTAGGAGAGGTGGTAGGAGGAGAGGTGGTAGGAGGAGAGGGTGTAGGAGAGGTGGTAGGAGGAGAGGGTGTAGGAGAGGTGGTAGGAGGAGAGGGTGTAGGAGGAGAGGGTGTAGGAGAGGTGGTAGTAGGAGAGGTGGTAGGAGGAGAGGGTGTAGGAGGAGAGGTGGTAGGAGGAGAGGGTGAGGTGTGAGAGGGAAGCCGGGTGAGGTGTGAGGCGGTAATGAGGAGCTCAGCCAGCGCAGCGTCAAAATAATGATCCCAATTTGTCAGAACTGCGGCCAACAGGCTGGACCAAATTCCCCCCCCCCCCCCCCCCCCCCGACCTTCCTTGCTTAACGACGCCCACTCTGCTACTCCCTATAAACGTGTTTCATCTTAAAATATATTTTCCTATATACGCTTTTCTTATTAAAATAAATTTTCCTGTATATAAAGTTTTTCTTAATTAAAATCAATTTTCCTATATATGTTTTCTTAAAATCCATTTTCTTATACACGTTTAAGAAAAAAAGTATATAGGAAAATTGATTTTATCAAAATAAATTTTCCTATATACGTTTTTGATCTTAAAATCAATTTATTTTTTGTTTGTTTTACATTACTTGCGATTCCCTCTCTCACTCAAGTCGTTAACCGCTCAAATGGTTTAATGTCGTTTATCTGTTGTCAGACTTGTTAGGGTTATCGAGGTTCCCCAAAGGCCTAGAGTCAGATTCACGAAGCAGTTACGCAAGCACTTACGAACGTGTACATCTTTCCTCCACCTTTGACGGCTTTGGTTACATTTATTAAACAGTTTACAAGCACCAAAACTTGCCAATCAACTGTTGTTATTGTTATAAACAGCCTCCTGGTGCTTCGGAGCTCATTAACTGTTTAATAATTGTAAACAAAGCCGCCAAAGATTGAGAAAAGATGGACAAGTTCGTAAGTGCTGGCGTAACTGCTTCGTGAATCTGGCCCCTGATACTCTCCAGGATGGAAGCCACAAGTGTTGCCTAAAACTCCAGGGTTATTATATACTGCTGGGTGAACAGGTGCATCAGATGCAAGGAAACGAGCCCAAGCGTCTCGGTCAGCCCGGAAATGAAACTTGGGGACATTTGCGAGAGTTGCTCACACTAAGTACACTAAAAAAAACTCATATACTAATTAAGATTTAGAAATGTAAAGATATTTTTCTAAATCTAAAAACATATTTTTTTTGAAATACATGACTTTAATATTTTATAAAGGGACAAATACATTTTTATTTTTT
This sequence comes from Procambarus clarkii, assembly GCF_040958095.1. NCBI lineage: Eukaryota > Metazoa > Arthropoda > Malacostraca > Decapoda > Cambaridae > Procambarus > Procambarus clarkii. The sequence goes on along the minus strand of NC_091209.1, from coordinate 6,355,133 downwards.
AATTCTGGCTGTGAATAGGCCTACGGAGAAGGCTGATTACTCAATTTTGTGCGACCTGTAGTTTAGTGGTCTACGTTCTCGACTTAGGATACTTGATCAACCAGGCTGTGACTCATACGTCAGGCTGCGAGCAGCCGCGTCCAACAGCCTGGTTGATCAGTCCAGCAACCAGGAGGCCTGGTCGACGACCGGGCCGCGGGGACGCTAAGCCCCGGAAGCACCTCAAGGTAACCTTAAGGTAACCTCAAGGTAAGGTACAATCGGAGATCGTAGGTTCGATCCCCCGGGCCAAGACAGAAAAGGTTTAGCACATTCATGAACATTTGATGCCTCTATTCATCTATCAGTAAACAGGAACTCAGGAGCTACGCAACTATTGTGGGTTGCATTCTGGGGGCAGGTCAGTAGTCCGATCCGCCTTGTGGGGGAGGGGGGAGGGGGCGTAGATATATGTTTACAGGCTTCCTGTCCCCGATAACAGGAATTAGTTACGTGTATGTAACTAGTACTTATTAAACGTGAGTTTCCCCCCCCCCCCCACCCCCCCTTCCTCCCAGGCAACAAGTGTTCTACATATAATTATAATTAACAAACAAACAATAAACATATAATTAACAAAGTCCAGCTTTCTCTAGATCATGTACACTCATGTGTGACACATGCAAAAATGGGGGTTCTCACCAGCACATGTGTTTTCGGGTAAATATGTGTTAACTCACAGGATGGACCTAACACCTGAAGCCAACCACAGAAGAACACCCCCACCCCCTACCCCCTCCTTTCTCCAAACTCATCAAATTCGTTGAACTGTTCATCGGAATTCTGGTTTGTTCTCATATAGAAATTTTACTATATATCAATATATTACGAGTCCTTCTGAAGATGTATTAATATACGACAGTACTTAAAGAAATTCCTGTTTCAATTCTTCCTCCGTGGTCTGACACTCATATTTTTCATCACGTGTTAATTTTCGTGATTTACACACATTAATATATTATGTTTAATTAGGCATGGGTTAGGTGTTTACATTCTGTAGGCAATTATTTGCACTTGTAGTTTGTTTGTGAAGCCTTAACTGCTGTGTGGGTCCAACAGAGGTTGTCAGCGAAGCACTGCTCGAGAAATGCCCGAATCTCATTAATTGTGAGTCGAGTGTAAATACTGTTCATAAAAAACGGGTTTTGACGGCTGGATTAATGAGGATTTAGCATTTGTTGACGAGGACGGGTTGAAAATGCTTCCCAATAAAGCCGCTAAACCCCTGTTCATGCATGAAAAACACTTGACACTACTCACGCTGCAACCCGTCCTCGACTCAAGTCCATTACATCCAGCGGTCAACCCCACAGACGCATTCATAAATTTTAACTTGCTGTTCATTCAAAACGGGAATTTTCTCAAGTATAAATTAATATTGTAATATATTAGCATATTGTGTATATATAGGCATAGGATAGGTTAGGTGTTTAGGTTCTGTTGGCGATTATTTGTATTTGTAGTACGTGGGTAAAGCATTTATAGCGTTGTGGTTCGAACAAAATTCGTCAGTGAAGCACTTGTTCCGGATATGTTCGAACGTCAGCAGTTGTGAGTCGTGTGTAAACCGCTTTTCATTCATAAACAGGGGGTTTGGCGGGTGCATGGAATCACTTTTGGATCTTTGTTTGGAGGACGGGCTGCACATCTGATGACGTTCGAACACTTGTCGACCAATGCTTTACACTTCAATCGAATCGCACCTCATTCATGCTTCACCCACGCTCTCTAAATATAAATAATTGCTAAGAAAACCTAAACGCCTACCTAACCTACGCCTAAATATGCACAATATGATAATATATTATTATTAGTAGTATTAGTATTATTAAGAGAAAACTCCTCTTGACCAGACCACACACTAGAAGGTGAAGGGACGACGACGTTTCGGTCCGTCCTGGACCATTCTCAAGTCGATTGAAAAGAAAATTCCTATTTTAAATGAACAGCTTGTTAAAATTGACGTAGGCTACTTTGAAATCGGCCGCAGCTTTAACCAGCCTAGCTTACAGACCAGTTGAAACAATCGTTTCAAAACAGTTACAGCACAAGCCCAGACATAACAAAATCTGTGGGCTACACAGCAATAATTATACGTCGCGAATTATACATGTTCATAGATTTAATAGCAAAGAGCTAGTACGGAAATAAGGAATACAATTGGTACAGCGCTGTTTCCCATTACATGCGCATACAGGAAACACAAATAGTTGTAATTACTCACCTGTCTTTAGTAGCGTGGATCACTCTGTAGATCATCGTTGTCACCACACACAATCGTTTATAGCACTGATATGTTGCTTAGATCACTGATATATTGTTTATATCATTGATATATTGTTTATAGCACCGGTATATTGTTTATAGCACCAGTATATTGTTTATATCACTTGATATATTGTTTATATTATTGATATATTGTTAATAGCATCGGTATTGTTTATAGCACTGATATATTGTTTATATTGCCTGTATATTGCTTATATCACTTGAATATTCTTTAAACGCTTCAATATTCTTTATATCACTGGTATAGTCTTTATATCACTGGTATAGTCTTTATATCACTGGTATAGTCTTTATATCACTGGTATAGTCTTTATATCACTTGTATAGTCTTTAGATCACTGGTATATTCTTCAGATCACTTGTATAGTCTTTATATCACTGGTATAGTCTTTATATCACTGGTATAGTCTTTATATCACTGGTATAGTCTTTATATCACTGGTATAGTCTTTATATCACTGGTATAGTCTTTATATCACTGGTATAGTCTTTATATCACTGGTATAGTCTTTACATCACTTGTATAGTCTTTATATCACTGGTATAGTCTTTACATCACTTGAATAGTCTTTATATCACTGGTATAGTCTTTATATCACTGGTATAGTCTTTATATCACTGGTATATAATAATATCGAACACACACACCTGAAACGTAGAGTTAACATTATGTCAATAATCTTCCTTCCACCATTGAATCAATAAATTCACTATCACAAAAACATTGACACTACAAATAAACTTCCCTTTTTCTGCCTCAACACTCTGGGCTATATACACAGATGTGTATCAAGGTTTGGGTGTATATATATACACACCGAGTGCGTTAAATAACCCTACGGAAGGTTGCAAGGCCTTATATGGGGTCCATAACTGCTTACTGAACAATAAGCAAGTACACTTTTAACACGAGATTTTGTCTAGGACTAAAAGTGTATATATATACACAGAAGCGACAACACCTCTCTGTGTAGAGGTGTTGTAAAGAGGTGTTGTAGAGGAAGGTTGGAAGGCCTTATATGGGGTCCATAACTGCTTACTGAACAATAAGCAAGTACACTTTTAACACGAGATTTTGTCTAGGACTAAAAGTGTATATATATACACAGAAGCGACAACACCTCTCCGTGTACAAATATAACTGTCACGAGCGAGACTGCTTCACTAACAATGAAACGTCGGAATTAGGACACAAATGCTTTTCTCTGATTCAAATTAAACATTATTCATAATATTATTAATAATGTCTAAGTGGTTTGCTGTTATTGTGAGTTTCTGTTATGTACTTAGTGTGCTGTAAAATTATATTAACTTAATGAATTGTAATTGTACAACCCTTTTACGAATATAGTTTTTGATTTGATTTGAAAAGTTTGTGTTTACATGAAAAAAAAACTTTCTCGCCTTGACAAATGATGTACGATAATTAATCCAATATACGTGAGAGTCTCAGTCTGTGTTTTAATTCATCAGTATATTCTACACAGCATTTTGTGCAGTATTTATCAGTATTTTCTACCACTAGGAAGGTCATAATACTCCACATCTGGCAGGTGTGGGCCGGTGCAGCCAGGTGTAAGCTGTATACCCATCAGGCACCACGTGTCACCTCACCAAAATGTAAACACGGTTACCAGTCACCAGGCAGACAGTTCGCCACACTACCGCCTGCTTGACACGTCCACCTGAATCGTCTTTATCCGATCGGAGGGGAAGACATCCGGCTATACTGTACGTGTCCTGCAGTCGGATATAACACCAAGGTTATGGTAGGAGTAGCTGGAGACACACAGCACCGCCCCTGTGCCTGGTAACTCCACTACGGGCTCACTATAGCCCGTGCTACTTTGGAACTTTTGTTCTAAGTAGCTGAACCTAAAAACAACTACACAGGTGTTACTGATAGTTGTTGAACATAAGCGGTTGTAGATAACGACTTAGTCATTGGCACTAACTGGCTATGAAGCAGTTAGGATTAGGTTGTCCATGCTAGACGTGGCATTTATTATGGAATCTACCAAACCGTTAAAATTAGGACGTAACAGTTGAACTTGAAACACTGTAATAGTTACGTGTTTTATGCTTCGACCTCGAAAGATTTGTTTTATTTATTCCCCCCCCCCCCCCCCAGATGCTTTGTTTACAAAATGTTATAGTGTTCAACAGTGTTGAACACCATCATAGTGTTCAGGAGAGAACTTGACAAACACCTCCAAAGTTAACTTTATAAACCAGGCTGTAATTCATATGTCAGGCTGCAGGTAGCCGCGTCCAACAGCCTGGTTGACCATTCCAGCAACCAGGAAGCCTGGTCGAGGACCGGGCCGCAGGGACGTTAAGCCCCGAAACCACCACAAGGTAGGAGAGAGCGGGTGGTCACTTCTCCTGGCTGTTCTCTACATTCGCCGCATCGTACAGTGCGCTAAGCTAACCAGAAACATACGAACCCAAGCAACCCAATTTACCTAACCTATTGATGCATTGAAAACGCAAAAAATCGTGAGCCTTTACTTTCATAACGAATCTTAAACGACGAAGACTACTTAGCTATGGGGTCATTTGTCTCACGCGTAGGATAGAGATGTATATGTTTAACCATAAACATTGTACAAGAGGCCAGCTGCAGTTTTCCTATTCATTATTTATCAAGAGCCTCCTCTTCCCCTTTGCTGAACTAGTCTGGCAGACTCCATTTTCTTCATGGCTTTTAATGCCAGCAGGGACTTGCCAAAGGACATATACAATCTCGGTGAAGTTTCTTTGATAATCGTACAGATTCCTCATCCTGACACCTTTTTAATAATTTAGAGTTTGCAAGATTATTTATGAAGGGTTGTGGTTACATATCTGATTTGACGTGACGCAAGAACTTTATGTATCTTTTTATCTATTTAGCTGTAACAGCAAATACAGATGTGGACGTACTTCGCGGCGCTGCCCTTGACGGATAAGATATGGTTGATCGTCTTGATGCCGCTTATGTTGGATATGTTATGGAGGTTCTTGAAGACGCAGTCACTGACGAGGTGGAAGCTGGCGCTCTTCGCGGTCATGGCTCTACAGGCGTTTATGTTCGCAATCTTCTTCACTCGGTCCGAGGAGGAGCTGAAGAGAGTGAACGTCACCATGCGGTCGCCGCTGAAGTTCACCTGGATGATCTTCAGAAACCTAACACTGTTTGATCTGATAATAGTCGTCTTCATGACGGAGTTTATGGTCCGGGTGATGAATGGGATCTACACCAAGCTGAAAACAATGGGGCTCAAGTGGACTGTCTTCACAATGCTCTCAATAATAGGGGTAATGGGGGTGATTATCACGAAGCTACCGTTGATAGAGTTGATATCGACAATCTACCCGAGGCTGTCGATATCAGAGTTGTTGTGGACGCTGTACACAACGCTGTCGTTATTGGAATTGATGAGTGTGCTCATCATGATCATGACATCGGTGAAGATTATGTGGACGATCATCACGGCAACATCACTGATGAACTTGATATGGACGGTGATAACGGCAGTACTGTTGATAGGGTTGACGGAGGTGGTCTACAAGAGCATGACCTTCACGGAGAAGATGTCCGTGATCTTCACGACGGCGTCTATGATTAGGTTGTTATGGTTGACCTTTACCACAGTGGTAGTTACGGATATATTGACCTCCTTCACCTGGCCTCTGGTGAGGGCCGCGGGTGTCACCGTAGCGGCGCTCTCGATGGTCAAGTTGACGTGGAACATCTTTTCAACGCTATTAATAATAACAAACGATTTTGGCGACGAATCCAAGATTAAACTTCGGATTATTGTTGCTCATTTGTTCTACGGAAGAAAAGTTTATCAAACTTTCTTTCGGCACTTTGTTCATTTTTAACTTTTAGGTAGCGTTAACAAAGTTACTAAATGCATTATAAATTTGAGCGGAAAGTTTGGTGTTAAGAGGTCATTCCCCTACAAAATACAACTACCTTGAGTCTTGTAAGTTTAATTGCCCTTATCTGTAAAACGTGTGGCCTCCAGATATTATATCTCACAGTGTTTCTCCTCTATGAGATGTGATCTAAACCCGATCATTCATCCCTGCACCTCTCCAGAAAGTCCTATACACTTAGAGTGCCCAAACCAGAACATTTAAAGTCGAATTACGTGGTTTGGTAGTTCCCGCATCAGCTGGGTGCTCGACATGAATACGCGCCTTGTCTCCTTACTGAACGAGGACTTGACTACGGCAGTGTCTCGTTCTACCCTCCTGCACCGGAAGGCAGCAGCCATGTTTAAGGTACGCGCAATCACCCTCCCTGTGAGTGGACAGTTTGGCCTCGCTGGAGAACCATAACTAAACTCTTAAGTTATCTCCAGCGAGTGGCTATCAGTGCCGTCAACCTGTGCCTGAAGGCTGTCCTCTCTTATTTAACGAGCTGTGTAGCATAGGTGTGTGTTCTTGCTGTGCCGGCGTGTGTGGTGGTGGTGGTGGGGGGCTTTGAAGGATGTTAAGCGTCTCTCCGTGTTCGCATCAATATCCCAGCAGGGAGCTCTTTGTCCTTAATGACTTCTCTTGTACTCTCCGGAGCAGCCCAACCAAACTCAGGCGCATTAACAACCAAACGGTGGGTTTGGTCGTTATATATGAACTATATATAGGTAGAAACCTAGTTTCTCTCAAATTGAAACATTTTTACGTTCCGATCATCCCCGTCAAGTGGGTTGTTCCTTGAGGTGGTGAGGGACTCTTGCTCCCCCTACTGGCAGCCAAAAGCTAAATGCACCAGCCCGGGTGTCAAACCACTCTGGTTTGACACCCGTGCTTCCCCCCCCCCTCACAAATGTTCCTTTACCTGGTAGAAGTAATGCACATGATAAAGTAAGTAATTATCAAATAATTATTTTTTCTAAAATACATAGGAGTTATTTTTATTTTGTGCTGTATTTTTCTGGACGAGTGAGAATGCAGATTTTACTATATAAAAAAGGTACTTAAGAAGGTACTTCTTAGATCAATTATAAGAACATTTTACTAAATCTGCTCTAATAAAAATTAGCGACAACGTGAATATTTATTAATAGTTTGGACACTAGAATTTTTAATTGAAATGTAACAACTGTCTTGGTAAGAATAATACGAACAACTAATCCCAATTGTGTAATAGACGTCATGTATGGGCCAATAGACAGTTTCCTGCAGTCCTTTATTCTTGCGTTCACGAGCTGTTAAATAATGTTATTAATTACTTTTATATTTCCACTTTATTGTGAACTTGACAAATCTTATTCATATTACCTTTATTTACACAAGTCATTTCTGAAAATGCATCTATTTATATTTATATATATTGAGCTCAATTAAACCGTATATAAATTTCCCTGGTGGTTATACGTTTTCACATTGTTCGCGTGTTTATTCAAATGAAAGTATTGACCTTAACGTCACGTGGCTCCATGTGTATATCATGTATACACATGTATACACATGTATACATACACAAGCTTCTAAGGCAGAACTTCCAACCTTGGCTTATTACAACATTTCGCAGACGCAACAAAACCAATCGATACAAAAAACTTATTTAATGGTTAATGATAAATAACTGAACAAATCAATATACTCGTACAATCAACATGCCATTTCAAGTATGGCTCAATCGTTTAGTTTAAAATTTACAAAACTACTTTAGAAATCAAATTTGGACGAACTTTAAATTCGGCGAAATATTTTCTTGGTGCAAGTAAGGGTGTCCGCCGTTAATGGATGCCTACGTTAATGGGCGTAAGAAACACGGTGGTTATCAGAGGCTAAAATGGCTATAAATCATACGTTTAGCCAGCACGTGACACATTGACACCTAAACAGATGCATTGAGCTAAAGCTGCAGTGCTCAACGTTGTGGAAAATATACAGTGTATGTATACTTTAATATACTTTGGAAGCAGTGGTAGTTTATACATGTCGCGTACATGCCTATAAAGGGGCAAATGATTGAACCGTACGGGCTCACCATAGCCCGTGCTACATGGACACTTCTGTCTAAGTAGCCAATTCTAAAACTCCAACAAAGAACCTTGCGTGAATCTGTTTTCCTCATTGCCTTTTCCACTTTACTGTAGGAAAGTGGAAAAACTCTGAATCAAAGTTAAGATTTTTTTTGTTTAACCTGAGGCGTGATATAATCTCTACACACTGACATCACCTTCTCAAATGTCCAACGTCTTACCATCGTTAAACAAAATGCTCAAGACGTTAGTCTGGACACCACCAGACTAACATCCTCAAAATAAGATTGAACGAAAGAGCCTGGACATAGCCGAGGCACTACATGTCAAACACTCGTCCAGGTATAAACAGTCTAGTTTAAACATAGCTATGTCCTACCATCCAAGAAAGCTTAAGATAATTACGAATTACTACTACACCTACAGCTGTATTAGAGGGGTTAACCGGCGGTGCCCGGGTCGACCTGCGTACATCATCCTCCCCCCATCGCTGTAACAATCTCATACTCTCGTCACTCACTCTTCACCCCCCCCCCATTCCTATGTACTCTACTCCCCCAGCCCACCCATTTTTAATTTTTATATAAAAGATGTTTTGCTCCACGCTGAGAGGACACGCTACCTGTGTGGCTGGTGGAAGTGTTATCTAGTGTCGGGATAACGAGCATTTAGCTTCGCCCTGTAGTTTGTCTACCGTTTCAGTGCACTAGTACCGGGTCAACAGGGACTAGATACATCCAAACCTCTATGATAGATCAGTGTTGACCAATATTTCCAAGAGTATTTTTCCTCCTTTAAAAATGGAAATAAATCCGTGTTCGATCAATGTATATACTTTTTTTTTTTGTTATCAAAACTAGTCGATTTTTTAACGTATATGGTATACTGTCCTATTGGTAGCCCGCTCTTGGGGCAAGAGTTGAGCTAATTTCCAGTTTGAAGTTAGGTCAACTCCTCACTACCACTCAAGCTCTGCCTCCCATCCTCTCAAAGTTTACAAGACACTTTAGCACCTTCGTTGATCGTAGAGAAGAGGTGCCTAGAGCCGTGAATGGCCACCTCCATCTAATGTGGTTATCGTACTCTTGTGAGCACGAGTAATGACAGACTAACATGGGGGATGACTAAGGGGTTTGGGTTAGGATGTTAGAACTTTACTAGACCTTGGTACTAAAGTGTGGACCATTTAGGGTCCAGGGTGTGGGGATGGCGCGATCCAGGGTGGACCGGACAAGTGGTGCAATGAACAAGCAGGCTATTGGAGCAGACACCAGGCTTCCAAGGTTCAAAAAGCCCTTTTCACCGTAATTTGTGAAGAGTAAAATAAAATTACTCTTGTAATTGTCCAGTTTTATATAATCTGGAAAACTGTCCCAGGGGCTTCTGAAACCTTTCCTTGCACTTACCACGAAGTCTTTAGACCGCACGGCGGATATCAAGTCTGGCGATAAAGATGCAAGGTACTGTACCTAGATTATTAGTCTCTAGGCGTTACAATGTAAATAACCCTAGTACAATAACGGTTAATAACGGAAGTTCTACAGCGCTCCTCTTCATCTCCCCCGGGCGCTCTTAACCACCCTTCCTGGCACGATCTCCCCCCTGGGCACTCTTGAAAAGGTTTACTTCGTTAAATTCTGACGCCATTCCCAGCCAACCATGAAACGAGATTTTTAGAGAAGGAAAGAGAAGAGGCAAGGGAGAGACTACCAGCATCCCTGTTATAGGAGACGACGACCACCACCACTGTCTATTGTAGGTAATGTGGAGTAATTTATTTCTAAACAGAAATAAGGAACCATGTATTGAAAACTGCCTCCAACGCAAGCAGTATTAAATACCATTGATATGGCATCAAGATATCTAGCAATGCCCAAGGAGGAGTGATCAGCACCAATTAAAAATACATTTCAGATCGTTAAGAAAATTTAGGAAAAAAACTAGAGGCACAGCCGTCGAGATACAGAAGAGCAGAGGAACACTTCCCTCCATTCCCTGACCCTTGAATATAGGACTATGATGGCACCTCCACGACCAGTGTTGTGTGATGTGGACAAGATAACACCACTACCAGGGTATAGCCAGCCAGGGGTTAAACACTGGCATATTCCACAGTCATATTGCCTTTATGAGCGGCTGTAATGGCCAGCAGGGGTTGTGAAGAGGCCGGAAAGGGTGGAATGGGAGCAGTGTGAAGCTGGGGGTGTGGAATGCGAGTAATGTGAGAGATAGACGTACTATAAATGGTATAATGGCAAGAGACGACCACTGGGTTAAATCACAGGAACTGCTAAACTAGTTAATCTCCCAAGCTGTTACTAAGGAAGAAGCTACTACATACAAGCTCTTGAGCTTGTGAAATACGAAAGGGTACAATGCTAAGCAGTTACATGTCAAGACTTTAATCCAATGCCGAAATAGTGTGCACAGGTGCAAGCCATTTCCAGATCACTAAAGACTGCTACAATCCAAGTAGTCTTAATAGAGGCAGTACTAATTTGAACCTGCAAATTTACCACAAGTGGTCGTACCGACACTAACCCAAATTTAGAAAAGGCAAGGAGCGTCTCTAACTTGCAGCCAAAGTTTACATGCTATCTTATTAGGTCCATGCACTTCCTTGTCCCGGGAAGACAACCGAAAGCCTTCGACAGTGGCACACAGGCCTAAAATATAAGATATCTGAACTAGGGCTTCCCGAGAGAGATACTGCTACTCTGCAGCTTTATAGACAAAAGAACTGCCAAGCTTAATATCGACAGCTACTTGGGTGACAATAGAACCGAAAAGTGGAGTACCACAAGGAAGCTGCCTCCCCCCCACTTTATTCAACATATATACAGCTGACCTGCCCCAACATGGCGAATACATCACATGCGCTGACGATGTCGCGCAAATACTCTGCCAACCGGGACCATCAAAGCCGCTACTAGGCGACAAGACCAAGGCGGCAATTGAACTCTTAAACAACTTTGAGAAGCAAGGGAAAATTAGCACCAACAAACAAACGTTTCAGATAATACACATTTCGAGAAGAAACCCGGACCCCCATCATCCTTGACTGCCAACACATTGCGTCAGCAAGGCGGACAGCCCGCCTGCTTTCATACCTCACTATTTCCCCCACTTCCCTTCACCTATGCCTCTCCTTCGTCTTAACTCAAAAAAACTACCGCTAGTGGTCGCGGAATCAAAGGGCCAGAATTTCTTCCACCCCGATGCCCCTGTTACCTAGCAGGAAACAGCAGGCACTCTTTAGTTGGATAGCTGCTGCCTTGGGTTGTATTCAAAGGGGCCTGGTCGAGGATCGGACCGCAGAGACGCCAAGCCGAAATCAAGAAAGCTACTACGGAAAAGTAGCTATGCAACTGTTTTTACGACTTGCACTGCGAGGAGTCTAGAATTCTTGATAATGTACAAGTGATTCAGGTCAGGTCCCTCCCCCCCAATCCACTAACGGTAGAGTGAAGCAGAGGCGTGTACGTCATCGCTATAAGAGGCCGCTCCGGACCAAAGCAACACCCGAATGTAGCTACTATCCAAGGCTACCATCCTTCCCCCCCCCCCCCCAGAATCAAAGACTGCAAGAGTAAGATCAGACTGCCATATAAGGATACCAAAACGCGAAATTTGGTTTCCTATGAAGTGAGAGGCGACGAGCCTGCCTCCCACAGCACGGTAACCATCAGCAATGCCACCAGGTAGTCAGGTGACGTTACTAGACCATGTTACTAGAGTAAAAGCTATGCAGTTTATTTTTATTAATTTGAAACTAACAATTTTCAACTGGATACACTATAATTACTTGGTAGTCAAGGGATCAAGCTGGTTATGCTCCGTAAAACTGGCGTGCTTCACAGATGACGCGCCTCTGCAAGAAACAGCTCGAGTCGTGCCAAACTACTCCATCGTTGAAGTGGTTGTTGAAGACGGCCAGACAGTCCTCGTTACCGTCCGTGTTGTCCGGCTGAGGCACGCCCCTTCTGCCGATAGAAATTTGTCGTTAAGACTTAGTTGTACCAGCTATAAGCATTATGGAAACCCTTAAGGCTATCATCCAGGAGTGAAGTGGGACGTACCTGCCAGTGCGAGACCAGTTCGTATAAGACATCGCAGCGCCTGACAACCACGACCAGTACCTCGAGTTCACCTTGTTTCCGCTAGTCCAGATGTCCTGGATGTAATCTGTACCAATGAGGGAAAATTTGTTATAGATTTAAGCGAATCTTTAGGCACAAAGATTACTAGCATGGCAGAGTTTATGCCAGAAGTCAATATTTTAAATTTCTAGCCAGAATACGGGAGAGATTTTGTAAACCAAGAGACTTCATTAATGTTATTCAATAAATTAAAGAAAATAAGGTTACAACATGCAATTTAAAACAACTCCCCCCCCAAACAAAGATACTCAAACCCCTCCAACTTACGTTTAACGATGATAGTGGCTATAAAGTGTTGTTCAGGTTGGGTCTCTATACTGAGGGCCTGGAAGCCGTGACCCAGAGCAGCACAGTAACGCGACGCGTGTTCCCAGGTGTAGGTCCGCCCAGAGTCGTGACACCACGACAGGTGGTACGCCCTCCCGGACTCTACCTCGTCAACCTAAAAAAGTTATTGGCAGTAATTATGATTGACAACTTAAATCTTGTAAGGTAGTTTCTCTGAACCGTTAGAAAGGACTAGCCAAGGACCCTGAATTACTGTTAACGCCCAGGTATTACATGCCTAATAATTCTTAATTGTTCTTGCAGAGAAGTGATTAATACGAATAATTACTCACTAGAGGCTTGTCGAAGGCATCACACAAAGGTGCAGGAGACAGAGCAAATTGTGTCGAGATCTCTGGGAAGGTCGGCTGTAGAGGCTGTGCCACCAGGACTGAGGGTGGGACTGGCTGAACCGGTGGAAGATCAAAGAAGTGTTGCTGGGGTGTGGCTGGTTGCACCACTTGCTGCAATTGTGGCCGAACCACCTGGGAGCGTTGTTGTTGTTGTTGTTGTTGTTGCTGCTGCTGGGTCGAGTGTGGGGACACCACAATAGGACCTGAAGCTTTGGCCAAGTTACTGTCACCGTCAGCGCCGAAGATAATGGGCATACCATCGTCCCGTATGTACTGGGCCCAAACACATGTCTGGACCACTAATATGATGACTACCGCTTTCATCTGTAAAGGATAATAAATATAAGGTACGATTAAGCAGTGCCTCTGTTAGTATTCCAATGTATGATGAAATTAAGAAATTAATTTTTCCTTAGAATTATATGCACGGTTAAGTGCATCGTAAAGTATTACAGAGCTTTGGAGCATATTCTTTTTCACTACTTATATGAAGCAAAGATTCTAAATTTTAGAACCAAGTTTAAATTTTCATGTAATCTAGTAGTCTATACCTACACAAAAGAGGTAAAAGTTAATTAGTTCGGCAATTTCTATGGTATACTTAAGAAACGCCTATTCTTTCACAAGTTAAAATTCGTGTAATACTTTAAATTACTTATGAGCGTTATAAGTGTCGAGTGTAGAGTACCAGTATTAAGTAAAGTAGAGCTAATAGGCAAAAACCTGGAATTATAGTTGGGGGGGGGGGGGGGGAACTTCTGAAGTTAAAAAATTATATTTAACTGAAGTTCGAAGACAATCAGCCGTGTCCTGAAACCACCATTTAATATGTAATGTTACGTCCATGCGCAATAATAAAAAGAGACTGAAATCTAAGTGGGATACAAGAACTTTTTGAAGTAAATACCAAATGTAAAACCAAAACAATCTAAGTTCTTAGAGATAATCTAGACCGTTAAAATCTGTAATCTCGCACTTCCGACTAATCCCGGAAACCATAAACGTAATACATTATTTACTCCCAAATACTTAACATTAATATACATTCCGAGCATGTATACAAACATTACCAAAATACGTACTGTTACCGTGATGGTAAGAGGAGCACTGATAAATGTGGATCACGAATGCCTCTTTTATACAGACATTATTGACTGTGATTGGCTGAAATATTTGGCGGGAATAATCTGCTGTGGGTTCCAATTGGCTGGTCTAGCTGATGCCGGAAAAGCTGTTTACTCTTGACGCGGCAGCACAAACAATTAGTCGCCAGTTTCCGTTGCCAGACGCGCGATCATACCTCTCAACACTGTGACCGTACATCAGTCATCACTATTACCATCCAAGATACACTAGCTTATTGACCAACCGATAAGTATACTTTTGTCCGGGCCTAAAAGTGAAGTCGTAGTGTAGATACACCGGCTTAGCGCTTTTTCCCTCATCATTACCTTCCATTTATTGGTCCACTGCCATTACTGTTATATTTAGTAGCTTAGCTAATGTTAGTAGATGTTTGGATATAGAGCAGAGCCACACGATGGAGTGAGGTGTCAGCTTAGCTAATGTTAGTAGATGTTTGGATATAGAGCAGAGCCACACGATGGAGTGAGGTGTCAGCTTAGCTAATGTTAGTAGATGTTTGGATATAGAGCAGAGCCACACGATGGAGTGAGGTGTCAGCTTAGCTAATGTTAGTAGATGTTTGGATATAGAGCAGAGCCACACGATGGAGTGAGGTGTCAGCTTAGCTAATGTTAGTAGATGTTTGGATATAGAGCAGAGCCACACGATGGAGTGAGGTGTCAGCTTAGCTAATGTTAGTAGATGTTTGGATATAGAGCAGAGCCACACGATGGAGTGAGGTGTCAGCTTAGCTAATGTTAGTAGATGTTTGGATATAGAGCAGAGCCACACGATGGAGTGAGGTGTCAGCTTAGCTAATGTTAGTAGATGTTTGGATATAGAGCAGAGCCACACGATGGAGTGAGGTGTCAGCTTAGCTAATGTTAGTAGATGTTTGGATATAGAGCAGAGCCACACGATGGAGTGAGGTGTCAGCTTAGCTAATGTTAGTAGATGTTTGGATATAGAGCAGAGCCACACGATGGAGTAAGGTGTCAAGTACACTTAACTCAAGCACTGGATGACCAGCTTAAGTGTGTGGTTGGAACAGCTTGATTGGATTAGATTTAGATTCTGTTTATTAAGGCTACATACATCGAGTTACATACATAATGTTGGATTTAAAGATAAGAGATAGTACATACAATACCTAAAGCCACTAGTACGCATAGCGTTTCGGGCAAGTTTCAATTAGTTTGGTAATTAATAAGTAATTCTAATTCAATTAATTCTAATTCAAGTAATTCTAATTCAATTCAAGTAATTCAATTAGTTTGGTTGGATTAGTTTCAATGTGTTTGGTAACTAGTCAGTCTCATCTTGAATACGTCTAATTCATGTAAACTATTTAACAACTCTGTGCTTATGGTAATGTATTTAACTTATGTGTTTATATGTATACATGTTGTCCTCAGAAGCCCATTCATCACTCTTCACAAGTTATGCAGATCAGTACAATACGTCTCATTGTATGATCTTATATTGTATTCCTTAACGTAACTGTGTTGATACCTGGTTGATGGGGTTCTGGGAGTTCTTCTACTCCCCAAGCCCGGCCCGAGGCCAGGCTTGACTTGTGAGAGTTTGGTCCACCAGGCTGTTGCTTGGAGCGGCCCACAGGCCCACATACCCACCACAGCCCGGCTGATCCGGAACTTCTCTTAGAAAACAGTCTAGTTTTCTCTTGAAGATGTCCACGGTTGTTCCGGCAATATTTCTTATAGTCGCTGGGAGGACGTTGAACAACCGTGGACCTCTGATGTTTATACAGTGTTCTCTGATTGTGCCTATGGCACCTCTGCTCTTCACTGGTTCAATCTTGCATTTTGTTCCATATCGTTCACTCCAGTACGTTGTTATTTTACTGTGTAGATTAGGGACCTGACCCTCCAGTATTTTCCATGTGTATATTATTTGGTATCTCTCTCGTCTCCTTTCTAGAGAGTACATTTGGAGAGCTTTGAGACGGTCCCAATCCCAGACGTTCTTTGGTGTCTATTCGGTTGGGTCTTAATCTTGCCCAAGACACCTTACCAACGATTTATTGATTTGATAACTAAAATATTACTGATTTTCCTGAAGTTGGTTTATACAACCCAACGAACAAAATATCTTTAGTCTATAAAAAAAACACTCATTCAGCCAGAAATATTGAGTACATTCTACTCAGCATACAACCCTAGCCAACCAAATATGCTGGGGTCTACTCTACCCCAAGGCACTTCTTGAGGTTATCTTGAGATGATTTCGGGGCTTTTAGTGTCCCCGCGGCCCGGTCCTCGACCAGGCCTCCACCCCCAGGAAGCAGCCCGTGACAGCTGACTAACACCCAGGTACCTATTTTACTGCTAGGTAACAGGGGCATAGGGTGAAACTTTGCCCATTTGTTTCTGCCTCGTCCGGGAATCGAACCCGCGCCAGCACTCTTGCCAGGAACTACGTGTAAATACATCTACCTGTAAATTATCTCCATGAGTGAGCGGGATCTTACAAACGGCAGCCGCCGCGCCAAGCGAGGCTAACCTTGTGTACACACGTCAATCCCAACTCCGCCTTCAAAGCATGTACAGTTTGTTTGTCAACTCTGGAAACAAGCCTGCTGTAGCGATTCCTGGAAAATATATCCAGCAGACAGCCAGTGCCAGCAGGTAGCCAGAGCACTGCCAGAAAGGTAGGCAGAGCAGTGCCAGAAAGGTAGACAGAGCAGTGCCAGAACGGTAGGCAGAGCAGTGCCAGAAAGGTAGACAGAGCAGTGCCAGAACGGTAGCCAGAGCAGTGCCAGAAAGGTAGGCAGAGCAGTGCCAGAAAGGTAGACAGAGCAGTGCCAGAACGGTAGCCAGAGCAGTGCCAGAACGGTAGCCAGAGCAGTGCCAGAACGGTAGCCAGAGCAGTGCCAGAACGGTAGCCAGAGCAGTGCCAGAAAGGTAGGCAGAGCAGTGCCAGAAAGGTAGACAGAGCAGTGCCAGAACGGTAGCCAGAGCAGTGCCAGAACGGTAGCCAGAGCAGTGCCAGAACGGTAGCCAGAGCAGTGCCAGAACGGTAGCCAGAATGTAGTCAGAGAAGTGTCAACAGCCAGCCACAACAGTGTCAACAGCCAGCCACAACAGTGTCAACAGCCAGCCACAACAGTGTCAACAGCCAGCCACAACAGTGTCAGCAGCCAGCCACAACAGTGTCAGCAGCCAGCCACAATAGTGTCAGCAGCCAGCCACAACAGTGTCAGCAGCCAGCCACAACAGTGTCAGCAGCCAGCCACAACAGTGTCAACAGTTACCCACAACAGTGTCAACAGTCAGCCACAACAGTGTCAACAGTCAGCCACAACAGTGTCAGCAGCCAGCCACAACAGTGTCAACAGTCAGCCACAACAGTGTCAGCAGTCAGCCACAACAGTGTCAGCAGCCAGCCACAACAGTGTCAGCAGCCAGCCACAACAGTGTCAACAGTCAGCCACAACAGTGTCAACAGTCAGCCACAACAGTGTCAGCAGCCAGCCACAACAGTGTCAGCAGCCAGCCACAACAGTGTCAACAGTCAGCCACAACAGTGTCAGCAGTCAGCTACAACAGTGTCAACAGTCAGCTACAACAGTGTCAACAGTCAGCCACAACAGTGTCAACAGTCAGCTACAACAGTGTCAGCAGTCAGCCACAACAGTGTCAACAGTCAGCCACAACAGTGTCAACAGTCAGCTACACAACAGTGTCAGCAGTCAGCCACACAACAGTGTCAACAGTCAGCCACAACAGTGTCAACAGTCAGCCACAACAGTGTCAGCAGTCAGCCACAACAGTGTCAACAACCAGCCACAACAGTGTCAACAGTCAGCTACACAACAGTGTCAGCAGTCAGCCACACAACAGTGTCAGCAGTCAGCCACAACAGTGTCAACAGTCAGCCACAACAGTGTCAACAGTCAGCCACAACAGTGTCAACAGTCAGCCACAACAGCGTCAACAGTCAGCCACAACAGTGTCAACAGCCAGCCACACAACAGTGTCAACAGTCAGCCACAACAGTGTCAGCAGTCAGCCACAACAGTGTCAACAGTCAGCCACAACAGTGTCAACAGCCAGCCACACAACAGTGTCAACAGTCAGCCACAACAGTGTCAGCAGCCAGCCACAACAGTGTCAACAGTCAGCCACAACAGTGTCAACAGCCAGCTACAACAGTGTCAGCAGCCAGCTACAACACAATGTCAACAGTCAGCTACAACAGTGTCAGCAGTCAGCCACAACAGTGTCAACAGTCACCTACAACAGTGTCAGCAGCCAGCCACAACAGTGTCAACAGTCAGCCACAACAGTGTCAACAGCCAGCCACACAACAGTGTCAACAGTCAGCTACAACAGTGTCAACAGTCAGCCACAACAGTGTCAACAGTCAGCCACAACAGTGTCAACAGCCAGCCACAACAGTGTCAACAGCCAGCCACACAACAGTGTCAACAGTCAGCTACAACAGTGTCAGCAGTCAGCTACAACAGTGTCAGCAGCCAGCTACAACAGTGTCAACAGTCAGCCACAACAGTGTCAGCAGCCAGCCACAACAGTGTCAGCAGCCAGCCACAACAGTGTCAGCAGCCAGCCACAACAGTGTCAACAGTCAGCTACAACAGTGTCAGCAGCCAGCCACAACAGTGTCAGCAGCCAGCCACAACAGTGTCAACAGTCAGCCACAACAGTGTCAGCAGTCAGCCACAACAGTGTCAGCAGCGTCAGCGGGGCTTAGCGTCCCCCGCGGCCCGGTCCTCGACCAGACCTCCTTTTTGTTACACACTCCAAGGAAGCAGCCCGTAGCAGCTGTCTAACTCCCAGGTACCTATTTACTGCTAGGTAACAATGTGAAAGAAACTCTGCCTATTTGTTTCCGCCTCCACCGGGGATCGAACCCGGAATCTCAGGACTACGAATCCCAAGCGCTGTCCACTAAGCTGTCAGGCCTCCTTGCAGAAGGTCCTATCACTGAGAGTTCTCAATATAAGCCCTATAGTTCGCAGCATTATAAAACACTCTAGAAGGATACAATGCCTATAATCTAACGTAGGTATAGTCATTTATTATTGAATAGTTGTATAGTTGAATAAATATTCACCCCTCGCCCCTTCCCCAAGCGAGGCACCAGCCAGCATTGTGTCGCATTTTACATGTAAAACACTTCTGTCCCTTGAGTCACAAGTCTTATATTGGATGCTGGAGACTGTGTCCGCCGCAAGTCAATATCATAGCATTTATGATGAGCTCAGAGTTGAATGGTGGTTGTGGGTAGGGAAGGTAGGAGTGGTGGAGAGAGAGGGGGTGAGGGAGGGAAGTGGGAAGAGTGGAGGAAGGATGAAGGTAGGTAGGTAGAATGGCTCCTATTTTCCCATACGAGGCAGGCAGCTCCTGTTGGTTCATACGAGGCAGGCAGCTCCTGTTGGTCCATACGAGGCAGGCAGCTCATGTTGGTCTATACGAGGCGGGCAGCTCCTGTTGGTCCATACGAGGCAGGCAGCTCCTGTTGGTCCATACGAGGCTGGCAGCTCCTGTTGGTCCATACGAGACAGGCAGCTCCTGTTGGTCCATACGAGGCTGGCAGCTCCTGTTGGTCCATACGAGGCAGGCAGCTCCTGTTGGTCCATACGAGGCAGGCAGCTCCTGTTGATCCATACGAGGCAGCTGTTATTTTAGCATACGAGGCAGGCAGCTCCTGTTGATCCATACGAGGCAGCTGCTATTGGCCCACACTAGGCAGCTCCTATCTATACCCACAAAAACTCCTTCATATTAGAGGTTTCTAATTCCTGAAATCGTAATATCCTCTTAATGCTGCTCATCTACTTAAAACCTCGATCAGATTCCTCCTTGAGGCGTCTTCAGCGGGCGCAGGCTGAGACGCTCCAGTCTCCTCCTGCGTGTGGGGTACACACCAGACCAGGAGGCCACTGCCGTGTTGGAAAGTGATTTCCTACTTATGTATAATTCCCCCACCAGTCTAGCAAAGAGCATCATTTTGAGCAGAGGTGTTTATCCAGTTGAAGTATTGTCTGTGAGCACTGGGACCCACCTCCTTGCTGTGTGTATGTCCTGGTGGAAGGTATTCAAGAAATACAGAGAGTTGAGCTGCTTGTATTATCCCTTTGCGAGTTGAGCTGCTTGTATTATCCCTTTGGGAGTTGAGCTGCTTGTATTATCCCTTTGGGAGTTGAGCTGCTTGTATTATCCCTTTGGGAGTTGAGCTGCTTGTATTATCCCTTTGGGAGTTGAGCTGCTTGTATTATCCCTTTGGGAGTTGAGCTGCTTGTATTATCCCTTTGGGAGTTGAGCTGCTTGTATTATCCCTTTGGGAGTTGAGCTGCTTGTATTATCCCTTTGGGAGTTGAGCTGCTTGTATTATCCCTTTGGGAGTTGAGCTGCTTGTATTATCCCTTTGGGAGTTGAGCTGCTTGTATTATCCCTTTGGGAGTTGAGCTGCTTGTATTATCCCTTTGGGAGTTGAGCTGCTTGTATTATCCCTTTGGTGCTCGGCTTGAAATATCCCTTTATGAGTCTGTTTATTAGACTGATAATTCCTGGTCCAGATGTCGTCCAGCTGACGGCCTCCGAGGCACCAACATGAAGATAGTCTACAACAACTCGAGTTAATTTTGGGAGAGCCACCTGAGAGGCATTCAACACAAGCAAAGATAATATGTATCTGCCGCTCAGAGCTAAGATAAGCACTTTAAATGAATTCCAACAGTGTGCCGTGAACGTTCGGACAAGGTGGGAAGGTGTTGGGCAGGGGGAGGGGGGGTGGGAGGGGAGCCTGGTGAGGAAGAGACGGAGCCACTTACCTAGAAGTGATTACGGGGGAAGTGAGAGGTAGCTCTCTGCCCTGCCTCCTTGCCCTTTATACCTTGCACACGAGGAGTCACAATAACGTGGCTGAGATATGTTGACCAGACCACACACTAGAAGGTGAAGGGACGACGACGTTTCGGTCCGTCCTGGACAATCGACTTGAGAATGGTCCAGGACGGACCGAAACGTCGTCGTCCCTTCACTTTCTAGTGTGTGGTCTGGTCAACATACATTGCACGTTATTTACAAGGTATAAAAGGTATATACCTTGCATATTATTGTGATATTTTAGTTGTGTGTAGTATTTGTCCTTAAAGCTGTGGCTGGCAGCGGCTTCGACAACATCTTTCAATACCCGGCCACCCGGACAAGGCGCGTGAGCTTCTCTTACATCTCTACGGTTCATTTACGCTTCCAGGTTACGCCAATGTCTCCTTGCCCTGCGTCTTCTCAGTTTAAATAAGCTATCTTGAGATTCTTGAGGTTATCTTGAGATGATTTCGGGTCTTTAGTGTCCCCGCGGCCCGGTCCTCGACCAGGCCTCCACCCCCCAGGAAGCAGCCCGTGACAGCTGACTAACTCCCAGGTACCTATTTACTGCTAGGTAACAGGGGCATTCAGGGTGAAAGAAACTTTGCCCATTTGTTTCTGCCTCGTGCGGGAATCGAACCCGCGCCACAGAATTACGAGTCCTGCGCGCTATCCACCAGGCTACGAGGCCCCCCTATCCTTATCCACCTTGTCTATTCTCCTCGGTATTTTGTATGTGGTGATCATATCCCGCCTGTTTCATTTTGTGCTTCGTGAGGTGTGGATTCCATGACTACGTACTCCAGTAATGTGTAGACAGCGAATTTGGGCCTAAAGACCTGAATTTGTTCAGGTATTCAAAATCTGTTCTCATGTTCGCCAAATTTCTGTACACTGCTGACGGTCTCCTGTTCACAGGAGTTTCCTCTTGTTAGTCTTGGGATTATATTCACTCTCAGGTCGTGTTCTGGAAGTTCCCTATACCTAAAAACTTTCCTTATTAAGGCTACTCAATAGCTCGGTCAATAGAGCCTCATACACGTGGGGGTCACGGTTCGAGCCTCCTAGACAAAGCGATGCATGAAATGTGAAGTCAGCCAGAGCAGTTAAAGAAAGTGTGAGAAAGTAAGAACCAAAGGAGAGAAAGCAAGGTCCTCTCTCTCTCTCTCTCAGAGGAGAGAATACAAGAACGAGAGGAAAGAAACAGAGAACCAGAGGAGAGAGAAAGCTAGAGAAGGTAAACCTTGGCAGATCGAGGGAAGACCAACGCCGACGGTCAGAGAACGCCATAACGTTCTAGTTATTTCTAGTGTGTGGTCTGGTCAACGCCATAACCTCCGTCATGGCAGCGTCCCGGGGAGCCCAACAAGCCGTGCACTTGCAATAAAATGGTAATAGACAGAGAGAGACAGAGAGAGAGAGAGAGAGAGAGAGAGAGAGAGAGAGAGAGAGAGAGAGAGAGAGAGAGAGAGAGAGAGAGAGAGAGAGAGAGAGAGAGAGAGAGAGAGAGAGTCGATCATTCTCCATAAATTACCAGAGCCTGAGGGTGGAAGGTGGCACACCAGACGAAGGAAGAGGAGGAGGGGATAAGAAATATGGACAACGCCACTCCGCCTCTCGCTACGGATATGTTATTCCCACACCCCAGTTGTTTACACTTGATATGCGTCATGGAGGGCCAAAGGGCTAAA
This sequence comes from Procambarus clarkii, assembly GCF_040958095.1. Classification (NCBI taxonomy): domain Eukaryota; kingdom Metazoa; phylum Arthropoda; class Malacostraca; order Decapoda; family Cambaridae; genus Procambarus; species Procambarus clarkii. Next base: position 6,332,311 of record NC_091209.1, on the reverse strand, counting down.
AGTGATGTTCCTCGACCTTGATGTAAACAAGTGACGTTACGGGACACCTCCCATTAACTACACCAGACCACATGACCTGTATGCGTGGAAAAGTTATGGTGTCAAAGCTCCATCAAACACCACCTTGTTTCCTACAAATAATAACATTTTAGATACAATCTAAGATCAAGATTATTGCATACATTTTGACATCTTCACAAAGATAGTGTGTGTCTCATGTCAGCTGAGGGTGAGTATGACTCAAAGACGGCTGAATGAGGTTATTCAGCCGTTAGTCTGGCCACTGTGGTAACCTAACAATTTGGTTGACGTTGGTATGACATGAAATGAAGTGGTTACCATTTACAGGAGACCAAATTATGTTGTCCTGAGTTCTCATTAGCCAGCAGGTGTGATGTAAACTAGCAATTTTCTCTTGACATTGTAGATGATTGAACATATCCAGGTGTAAAGTGGTTGTAAATATATGAATGTGTGTGTCGTATCACCCACTACTACTATGGCTGGTCTCCATAATGTTGCGACGACTGTCAGTTGTTTGGGTGTTGCTGGTCACGACACCTCTGGTGATGGTCTGGGGACCAGATTCACGAAAACTTTACGATTTACGATTTTTGAATTTAGCAGTCTCCGTGGTGTAGTGGTAAGACACTCGCCTGGCGTTCCGCGAGCGCTATGTCATGGGTTCGTATCCTGGCCGGGGAGGATTTACTGGGCGCAATTCCTTAACTGTAGCCTCTGTTTAACGCAACAGTAAAATGTGTACTTGGATGAAAAAACGATTCTTCGCGGCAGGGGATCGTATTCCAGGGACCATAGGATTAAGGACTTGCCCGAAACGCTACGCGTACTAGTGGCTCTACAAGAATGTAACAACTCTTCTATATATCTCAAAAAAAAAAAAAAAAAAAAAAAAAAAAAAAACACTTACGCAAGCACTTACGAACTTGTCCATCTTTTCTCAATCTTTGGCGGCTTTGTTTACAATTATTAAACAGTTAATGAGCTCCGAAGCACCAGGAGGCTGTTTATAACAATAACAACAGTTGATTGGCAAGTTTTCATGCTTGTAAACTGTTTAATAACTGTAACCAAAGCCGTCAAAGATCGAGAAAAGATGTACACGTTCGTAAGTGCTTGCGTAAGTGCTTGCGTAAGTGCTTGCGTAAGTGCTTTCGTGAATCCGGCCCCTGGTTCTCTCCTGAAATTATTTTAATGATAACAAAGCATTTTTGTTTTCCATTGTCTGGTGCTTTGGAAGAGACGTTGTCCAGACTTTATGTTGAAATGGATAGAACAGCCAGTTCTTAAATGGCCATGTATAGGCAGCTTACTGTAGCGGTTAAGTGACCCTGACCTTCAACAGCTTACTGTAGATGTAGAGGTTAAGTGACCCTGACCTTCAACAGCTTACTGTAGATGTAGAGGTTAAGTGACCCTGACCTTCAACAGCTTACTGTAGATGTAGAGGTTAAGTGACCCTGACCTTCAACAGCTTACTGTAGATGTAGAGGTTAAGTGACCCTGACCTTCAACAGCTTACTGTAGATGTAGAGGTTAAGTGACCCTGACCTTCAACAGCTTACTGTAGATGCAGCTGAAGGACTCTTAAGTAACCAACACAGGAGAAGGATGCTAATTACTAACGACAAGGTAGTAGTAACAACGTCAACATAACAAAGGTGGCCAACAGCCAACCAGAACTGAATGCTCACCCAAACATATAATTGACTTTCCCAGCCATTCATTCCAATACCAAAGGCACAAGATTGACACATACACAGTTACATTTATTAGGCACGAAAGCAAATATCAGAAATAAAGGCACATGTATGTGGGGGGGGGGGGAGTGATAGATATGTTGGGGGCGTGATAGATATGTTGGGGAGTGACACATGTAAGAGAATGATAGACAAGTTTGGGAGAATGATAGATATTTAAAGGGAAGTGATACATATATTGGGTTGGGAGATTGGGTACTTTCCAATATACAGTAATCACGAGGTAAAGAGAATGGGGACCTTCCGTTATGACGTCATCAAGGTATAACAAACAGGGACCTTCCGTTATGACGTCATCAAGGTATAACAAACAGGGACCTTCCGTTATGACGTCATCAAGGTATAACAAACAGGGACCTTCCGTTATGACGTCATCAAGGTATAACAAACAGGGACCTTCCGTTATGACGTCATCAATATAACAAACGGGAGCTTCCCGTTACAACAGCGACAATCATCTAGAAGTCAAGGCCGAAGTCTTCTAGTGGACCTTGACAGCCCTCACAGCAGGAGATGAACACTGATCAAAGTCTTTATCAGACGTGAGTGTGGCCACAGCCGTGAGACCAGACGCGTGAGTGTGGCCACAGCCGTGAGACCAGACGTGTGAGTGTGGTCACAGCCGTGAGACCAGACGTGTGAGTGTGGCCACAGCCGTGAGACCAGACGTGTGAGTGTGGCCACAGCCGTGAGACCAGACGTGTGAGTGTGGCCACAGCCGTGAGACCAGACGTGTGAGTGTGGCCACAGCCGTGAGACCAGACGTGTGAGTGTGGCCACAGCCGTGAGACCAGACGTGTGAGTGTGGCCACAGCCGTGAGACCAGACGTGTGAGTGTGGCCACAGCCTTGAGACCAGACGCGTGAGTGTGGCCACAGCCGTGAGACCAGACGTGTGAGTGTGGCCACAGCCGTGAGACCAGACGTGTGAGTGTGGCCACAGCCGTGAGACCAGACGCGTGAGTGTGGCCACAGCCGTGAGACCAGACGCGTGAGTGCGGCCACAGCCGTGAGACCAGACGTGAGTGTGGTCAGACGTGTGAGTGTGGCCACAGCCGTGAGACCAGACGCGTGAGTGTGGCCACAGCCGTGAGAACAGACGTGAGTGTGGCCAGACGTGTGAGTGTGGCCAGACGTGTGAGTGTGGCCACAGCCGTGAGACCAGACGTGTGAGTGTGGCCACAGCCATGAGACCAGACGCGTGAGTGCGGCCACAGCCGTGAGACCAGACGCGTGAGTGTGGCCACAGCCGTGAGACCAGACGCGTGAGTGTGGCCACAGCCGTGAGACCAGACGCGTGAGTGTGGCCACAGCCGTGAGACCAGACGCGTGAGTGTGGCCACAGCCGTGAGACCAGACGTGTGAGTGTGGCCACAGCCGTGAGACCAGACGCGTGAGTGTGGCCACAGCCGTGAGACCAGACGCGTGAGTGTGGCCACAGCCGTGAGACCAGACGTGTGAGTGTGGCCACAGCCGTGAGACCAGACGTGTGAGTGTGGCCACAGCCGTGAGACCAGACGTGTGAGTGTGGCCACAGCCGTGAGACCAGACGCGTGAGTGTGGCCACAGAGAGACACAGAACGCTCCGGCTACAGCTGTGAGGTCTGCCTATATTACCAGGGACGAGCCACACTATTGATTTCCGTTAGCTGGCCGGGACCAAGACCAACATCGCAACAACGCCGTCAAGATCCAGACGGAGCGGACCTTACCTCCGGCAGGACGCACCTGCAGGAGACCAGTTAGGCTCAGGCAGCCTGGTCCTCCCAGGAGACCAGTTAGGCTCAGGCAGCCTGGTCCTCCCAGGAGACCAGTTAGACTCATGCAGCCTGGTCCTCCCAGGAGACCAGTTAGACTCAGGCAGCCTGATCCTCCCAGGAGACCAGTTAGACTCAGGCAGCCTGGTCCTCCCAAGAGACCAGATAGACTCAGGCAGCCTGGTCCTCCCAGGAGACCAGATAGACTCAGGCAGCCTGGTCCTCCCAGGAGACCAGATAGACTCAGGCAGCCTGGTCCTCCCAAGAGACCAGTTAGACTCAGGCAGCCTGGTCCTCCCAGGAGACCAGATAGACTCAGGCAGCCTGGTCCTCCCAGGAGACCAGATAGACTCAGGCAGCCTGGTCCTCCCAGAAGACCAGTTAGACTCAGGCAGCCTGGTCCTCCCAGGAGACCAGATAGACTCAGGCAGCCTGGTCCTCCCAGGAGACCAGATAGACTCAGGCAGCCTGGTCCTCCCAGGAGACCAGATAGACTCAGGCAGCCTGGTCCTCCCAGGAGACCAGTTAGACTCAGGCAGCCTGGTCCTCCCAGGAGACCAGATAGACTCAGGCAGCCTGGTCCTCCCAGGAGACCAGATAGACTCAGGCAGCCTGGTCCTCACAGGAGACCAGATAGACTCAGGCAGCCTGGTCCTCCCAGGAGACCAGATAGACTCAGGCAGCCTGGTCCTCGCAGGAGACCAGATAGACTCAGGCAGCCTGGTCCTCACAGGAGACCAGATAGACTCAGGCAGCCTGGTCCTCACAGGAGACCGGATAGACTCAGGCAGCCTGGTCCTCACAGGAGACCAGATAGACTCAGGCAACCTGGTCCTCCCAGGAGACCAGATAGACTCAAGCAGCCTGGTCCTCCCAGGAGACCAGATAGACTCAGGCAGCCTGGTCCTCCCAGGAGACCGGATAGACTCAGGCAGCCTGGTCCTCACAGGAGACCAGATAGACTCATACAGCCACAATGGAAAACAGAAGTTCTTCATGAACAACGATGGCACTAAAACTATCTCAACCGGACGTTCCATTATCCTGGTATAAATCATCGCTCGTCAAATCTCAAATATACGGAGCGTCTCCACATAACTCCTCACACAGGAGCAGCAGCAGCACTACCACACCACAGCAGAGGGTCGGAGGCAGCCGGTGTCGTGGTGAAGGAGGAGGAGAAGGCAGAGTATCCTCCAGCTCTGCAACACCAGGTCACCAGAGCCCAGTTACTCCGCCAGCAGACAACGAGAGCGTGAAATTACCTCGTTGGCTATCCATTGCTGTGCAGGCCTCTCGCGGGGCGTCTCCTGCTTATACGAGGAACAGTGAGAGAGTGAGAGAGAGAGAGAGAGAGAGAGAGAGAGAGAGAGAGAGAGAGAGAGAGAGAGAGAGAGAGAGAGAGAGAGAGAGCGAGCGAGCGAGCGAGAGAGAGAGAGAGAGAGAGAGAGAGAGAGAGAGAGAGAGAGAGAGAGAGAGAGAGAGAGAGAGAGAGAGAGAGAGAGAGAGAGAGAGAGAGAGAGAGAGCTCGTCAAGGACAAGCAGGATAGTGAGGGAGAAGCGTGTGTTCAGAGAGAGGGGGGGTGGGGGTTCTTAGGGTGCTGAACCAGGACGTGACAGTGGTCCACCTCGCAACTATTCTCATATTTTCAGGCCCGGGTTCGAAGCTCCGATGATCCTAGTGAATGAAACCATATTACCCAAGCTATTCTGATTTGCTTCTTATATCACTATATCTATAAAATAAAATGTCTGTTTTTCTATCTACGGTTCAAGACCAAATGTTTGCGGCTAGCCTCGCCCAATTTTGTCAATTGTTTGTGTTGAGAATTTTATTCTATGTCTATGATTTCTCTCTCCCACAGCAGCATACTAACGCCCTGGAAACACAAACCGTAACTGTCTCTATTTTCCGCTTGTTACAACTTGTAATCAAGTTGTTACATCTTGGCTTAACGTGTTTATGACGTATTAGAACGTTGTTACAACGTGCTATATTGGTTGTTATAACTGGTTAGGAGGTGTTAAAACTTGTTCGAACGTTGTACCAACGTCGTAGTTTCGGTGTGTGTTTGGCGGGCGTGCCTTTTCTCTGGCGTGAGAAAGAACATTCCAAGACACAATTGTATCGGAAACAAGTCTTTTATTTCCCTACACGGCCACAAAGACGCCACATTGTGGCTTCCTTTGTAGGAACGTTGCATTTCATTTGAGTTTATGTGTTATGAACAGCCAGGATTCCGCAAGGAAATTCGAATAATTCCATGTTATAAATGTGTAACGATCCATCAGGAGAGAGATCACCAAGCCATTACGACTATATAGCACTGGGAAGGGGTCAGGATAGGGATTTGGGATGGGACAGGGGAAAGGAATGGTGCCCAACCACTTATGGACGGTCGGGGATTGAACCCTGACCTGCACGAAGCGAGACCGTCGCTCTACCGTCCAGTCCAAGTGACTGTTGATAATGTGTAACGAGCTGGCCAATATTCCTCCGGCAATGTTGCTAGTCTTTTGCTCTCGCAACAATACAGTGTTGTGTTGTATGCAACAATACAGTGTTGTATGCATACAACAATACAGTGTTGTATGCATGCAACAATACAGTGTTGTATGCATACAACAATACAGTGTTGTATGCATACAACAATACAGTGTTGTATGCATACAACAATACAGTGTTGTATGCATGCAACAATACAGTGTTGTATGCATACAACAATACAGTGTTGTATGCATGCAACAATACAGTGTTGTATGCATGCAACAATACAGTGTTGTATGCATGCAACAATACAGTGTTGTATGCATGCAACAATACAGTGTTGTATGCATGCAACAATACAGTGTTGTATGCATGCAACAATACAGTGTTGTATGCATGCAACAATACAGTGTTGTATGCATGCAACAATACAGTGTTGTATGCATGCAAACAAAAATAAACTACAAAATCCATGGTATCTTTTTTTAAAAAGTTATTATTTCCTCAAAATATTTATAAATATTTTTTCTTTGGTACCAAGTGGAAACTGAACGCCATATGTGTGTGTATATATATATATATATATATATATATATATATATATATATATATATATATATATATATATATATATATATATATATATATATATATATACATATATATATATATATATATATATATATATATATATATATATATATATATATATATATATATATATATATAAATATATAAATGGTGTTCATTTTACAAAAATAATTGAGTGTTGAGAATTGAACATATATTACATGTTAACAGAGTGTTGAATAATAGCTGCCTCACATATTCATTACAACAAAAACAACACTTTATTTGTATAAATATGAGTAAAACAAAAATATATGCAAGCACATGTAATGTTATTTTGACGCCTGGCTAAAATTAACAGATTTCAAAACAATAACCTAGAGATTACTTCCAGACATTGGCTGGTTTTTGACCCCTGGAAGCAAAGTTATTGACGTGCCTTGAACCCATACACGGACTAAGGGGCTCTTCAATCCATCCTCTTGCATGTCATCCACGTGATCTTACGTGATCAAATTCCTCTCTCACAACCTTTCTACCTATCTCTCACCTGGCACAACCTCTCTCTCATCCTACACAACCTCTCTACCTCTCTCTCACCTGGCACAACCTCTCTCTCATCCCACACAACCTCTCTACCTCTCTCTCACCTGGCACAACCTCTCTCTCATCCCACACAACCTCTCTACCTCTCTCTCTCACCTGGCACAACCTCTCTCTCATCCCACACAACCTCTCTACCTCTCTCTCTCACCTGGCACAACCTCTCTCTCATCCCACACAACCTCTCTACCTCTCTCTCTCACCTGGCACAACCTCTCTCTCATCCCACACAACCTCTCTCTCTCTCTCTCACCTGGCACAACCTCTCTCATCCTACACAACCTCTCTACCTCTCTCTCACCTGGCACAACCTCTCTCTCATCCCACACAACCCAAGACGCTAACAGGCCAGCATCCTCTGCGATAAAGCGAAGGAGATTGGGCAAGGCCCACTGTTCCTGAGTCATCTCCCCAATCCCGGCCCAACATTCATGGGGGGCCCAGGACCCACCCCACCCACCACCGGACTCCAAATGCAAGAAGGACACATAAGAAAGGCTAAATCCTATATAGGTGTTAAGTGCAAAAGGGACTTATGAGATAGGAAAACTCCTGGCTGTTGTACCGATGTTCCATAGACAGGTAATGTTGCAGTGAAAGGCTGGTGTTGACAGTGTTGAGAAGGCAAACTAAAGATAGATATTGATTAGATAGGGGGGTACCACCTCTGGTGCAATTATAGGGACCCACAGCCTCAGAGAAGGGAACACAGAGCATTAGATTAGATTAGATATATTTAGAAAAGTTAGAATTTTAGTTAGATCAGCAATACTGATTGGTTTTAAAATAATTCTAATAATATTGGTGATGAGAATGAACTAATGAGACGGAGTGATAACGAATTATATTATTTGGATGATAAATGAGGAACAAACGCCATTCCTTGAGAGATAATCTCGCCCCCATCTTAGCAGCTGGGGCGAGGTTGCCAATATTAATCTGCTACCCCACAACCGTCAGACATCAAAGCTTGGCGGGCCCCACCAGTTTACCCTCAGACCACAACAGCTTCCTTGTCTGAGTGCCGCAAACACCCCTTTTTTTTGTACGACTCTCTTTCAGTGTGATGAGTTCTTTAAAGAGCACCTTTATAGCTCTTTGAGTCCTACAGAGCTTTTTGTGTTGAAAAGAGCTTTTTTTATAATGAACGTCTTTGGTATTCCGAGCTGGGGAGATTAAACTCCTTTTTTTGTTTGGGTTTTGACCCTATCCGGCTCCTCAGGAACGGCAGTTTGGCTCGGATTTCACGAACCCGAAGTCACTCACTTAACCTTAAGAGCTTCACCTCTGGAAGCTGATAATACTGTATCGGTTTTTGTAACGGATGATGAGGCTTCACTAAAGCCGGAAACCACTCTGCAGAGACTGGACTGAGAGCCCCAGCTTCCGCCAGTTTACCTCTGCAGAGACTGGACTGAGAGCCCCAGCTTCCGCCAGTTTACCTCTGCAGAGACTGGACTGAGAGCCCCAGCTTCCGCCAGTTTACCTCTGCAGAGACTGGACTGAGAGCCCCAGCTTCCGCCAGTTTACCTCTGCAGAGACTGGACTGAGAGCCCCAGCTTCCGCCAGTTTACCTCTGCAGAGACTGGACTGAGAGCCCCAGCTTCCGCCAGTTTACCTCTGCAGAGACTGGACTGAGAGCCCCAGCTTCCGCCAGTTTACCTCTGCAGAGACTGGACTGAGAGCCCCAGCTTCCGCCAGTTTACCTCTGCAGAGACTGGACTGAGAGCCCCAGCTTCCGCCAGTTTACCTCTGCAGAGACTGGACTGAGAGCCCCAGCTTCCGCCAGTTTACCTCTGCAGAGACTGGACTGAGAGCCCCAGCTTCCGCCAGTTTACCTCTGCAGAGACTGGACTGAGAGCCCCAGCTTCCGCCAGTTTACCTCTGCAGAGACTGGACTGAGAGCCCCAGCTTCCGCCAGTTTACCTCTGCAGAGACTGGACTGAGAGCCCCAGCTTCCGCCAGTTTACCTCTGCAGAGACTGGACTGAGAGCCCCAGCTTCCGCCAGTTTACCTCTGCAGAGACTGGACTGAGAGCCCCAGCTTCCGCCAGCTTACCTCTGCAGAGACTGGACTGAGAGCCCCAGCTTCCGCCAGTTTACCCATGCCATTATTTGGTGTATTTTCAACGACAGGTCATGGTGAAGAAACTTTGATGCAGTGAGTTTAGAAGCAAGATGATCAGACTCAAGATCTCTGGTGACATCTGAAGTCTGTTTGTTCTCAGGCCGTTGAGAGAGCAATGTCTGACGTGTCAGTTTGTGGAGACGAGGTCGAGGTTACCTTGAGGTTACCTTCAGGTGCTTCCGGGGCTTAGCGTCCCCGCGGCCCGGTCGTCGACCAGGCCTCCTGGTTGCCGTAGAATAGTGACACATGAAACTTCTCCAGCATAGAGCCATGTGAACCCTCTTGATCGAAGAGTAAAGGTTGACAACTCTTCCATCAGTTCCTACGGGCTATTCAAGCCCGTGCCACCTCTTGTGGTGGCTTAATCTCCATCAATCAATCAATTCCATCAGTTCTTTCCCTACACCGTGCACTTGAGTTACATATTTGTCTCAAGTCCGAGTGTTCTTACATTCCTGGCGCTGTGTGCCACATTCCTGGCGCTGTGTGCCACATTCCTGGCGCTGTGTGCCACATTCCTGGCGCTGTGTGCCACATTCCAGGCGCTGTGTGCCACATTCCTGGCGCTGTGTGCCACATTCCTGGCGCTGTGTGCCACATTCCTGGCGCTGTGTGCCACATTCCAGGCGCTGTGTGCCACATTCCAGGCGCTGTGTGCCACATTCCTGGCGCTGTGTGCCACATTCCTGGCGCTGTGTGCCACATTCCTGGCGCTGTGTGCCACATTCCTGGCGCTGTGTGCCACATTCCTGGCGCTGTGTGCCACATTCCTGGCGCTGTGTGCCACATTCCAGGCGCTGTGTGCCACATTCCTGGCGCTGTGTGCCACATTCCTGGCGCTGTGTGCCACATTCCTGGCGCTGTGTGCCACATTCCTGGCGCTGTGTGCCACATTCCTGGCGCTGTGTGCCACATTCCAGGCGCTGTGTGCCACATTCCTGGCGCTGTGTGCCACATTCCAGGCGCTGTGTGCCACATTCCTGGCGCTGTGTGCCACATTCCAGGCGCTGTGTGCCACATTCCTGGCGCTGTGTGCCACATTCCAGGCGCTGTGTGCCACATTCCTGGCGCTGTGTGCCACATTTCAGGCGCTGTGTGCCACATTCCTGGCGCTGTGTGCCACATTCCTGGCGCTGTGTGCCACATTCCTGGCGCTGTGTGCCACATTCCTGGCGCTGTGTGCCACATTCCTGGCGCTGTGTGCCACATTCCTGGCGCTGTGTGCCACATTCCAGGCGCTGTGTGCCACATTCCTGGCGCTGTGTGCCACATTCCAGGCGCTGTGTGCCACATTCCTGGCGCTGTGTGCCACATTCCTGGCGCTGTGTGCCACATTCCTGGCGCTGTGTGCCACATTCCTGGCGCTGTGTGCCACATTCCTGGCGCTGTGTGCCACATTCCAGGCGCTGTGTGCCACATTCCTGGCGCTGTGTGCCACATTCCAGGCGCTGTGTGCCACATTCCTGGCGCTGTGTGCCACATTCCAGGCGCTGTGTGCCACATTCCTGGCGCTGTGTGCCACATTCCAGGCGCTGTGTGCCACATTCCTGGCGCTGTGTGCCACATTCCTGGCGCTGTGTGCCACATTCCTGGCGCTGTGTGCCACATTCCTGGCGCTGTGTGCCACATTCCTGGCGCTGTGTGCCACATTCCTGACGCTGTGTGCCACATTCCAGGCGCTGTGTGCCACATTCCAGGCGCTGTGTGCCACATTCCTGGCGCTGTGTGCCACATTCCAGGCGCTGTGTGCCACATTCCAGGCGCTGTGTGCCACATTCCAGGCGCTGTGTGCCACATTCCTGGCGCTGTGTGCCACATTCCTGGCGCTGTGTGCCACATTCCAGGCGCTGTGTGCCACATTCCAGGCGCTGTGTGCCACATTCCTGGCGCTGTGTGCCACATTCCAGGCGCTGTGTGCCACATTCCAGGCGCTGTGTGCCACATTCCAGGCGCTGTGTGCCACATTCCTGGCGCTGTGTGCCACATTCCAGGCGTCTCCTGCACCTCTGTGTAGTGTCTGCCTTATATCTCTTCACGCCTCCTTGAGATGCTGGTAGTTTTTAGTTTATTAATACAGTCAATATTGATACATGACATCAGTAGGTCAGCATAGCAAACATGCGGGACCTCACAAGACAAACAAGGCCCAAACACACAGGAATTCAATGGACCAACATTGCTAAATGCAGGCGATGAGTCACAATAACGTGGCTGAAGTATGTTGACCAATCCACACACTAGAAAATGAAGGGACGACGACGTTTTGGTCCGTCCTGGACCATTCTCGACTTGAGAATCGAGTCGAGAGGATAATCTCGACCTGCACAATCGACTTGAGAATGGTCCAGGACGGACCGAAACGTCGTCGTCCCTTCATTTTCTAGTGTGTGGATTGGTCAACATATTTGCAACTTCAACGACAATGGCATTTCCTGGTATTCCTACACGACTTGACACCCAGATCGTGCGATATAGGGGATTCCAATTATTTACTGAATACATCAGCTGAATAATATATGGCTAGTGTGGTGCTATGTGTGTTGGTAAAGAAGGTAATCAATACGGTAAATGCAATTTTAAAGATGATGTTTACATAGATAAAAAGTAAGAGACTTATAGAAAGGAGTAGATCTTCTACAATTGACATCAACAACTGGTTCAAGGTCTAGTCTGGATGACACTACTTATCATTGCGTTTCCTGCAGACTTGTTGATGTGATAAATCCACCAGACCTGCAACATCATTAAATCCATCACTCGGTTTTAAGTTGCATATTGCATAATTTTAATATAAAATTGCAAATTTTTGGCAAATTGAATAACCATCCATAAGCTAACTCCTAGAATGAGCAATTATGCTGTTTGCTGGCAGTTATTTGGTCTTTCGAACCTGATCTAAGTCCTGTATATATAACCTCGAACTTCACAAGATAACAGGATTTTGGGTTCAATGCCTCTCGGCCTCTTGGACATTTGTGTGATGGAAACTTTGGAAACAGAAAAAGGTCTTTATTCAGCCAAGCGGGTCACTGACGGGGGACTAACAGAGAAAACTACCCAACCACGTAATCGTGCGTGATTAGATTGTCCAACCCAGAAAATTGTTGATTTGAAGGTTTTTATTTTTTCTCTCGTACAGCACTTTGAAAAGTGGAGAGAAATTTAGAGTCGTATAGCTAGTGTCGATCTACAACGGCATACAGACTTCATAAGACGTCTTCCTAAGATGTCTTCCTCAGGTTGCCTTCCTAAGACATCTTCCTCAGGACGCCATCCTCGAGATGTCTTCCTCAGGACCCCTTCCTAAGATGTCTTCCTCAGGACCCCTTCCTAAGATGTCTTCCTCAAAAGAGAGGTTTCGTGAGGATTAACACAACTCATGACCATCATGCGAGCAAAGAAAGTTCATGAATCTGGGCCTCATATTTTTTGCGAATCTTAATCTTAAATCAGAAAATATTGTTCACAGTGACTTGTAGCTGTTAAGGCTGATTCTTGTAGCTGACTTGTAGCTGTTAAGGCTTGTAGCTGTTCGCTGATTTGCCACTTATCTTAAAAGGATCAGGACGCTATTGTTTTTACCACATTGCAAACAGCCAATTCAGACTTCAGACTGTGGAGTTTTACATAAACTTTCCTGCAACTAGACTGATCATGAACTAAGTTCCAACAACTTACTGCCTCTTTTATTTTGGCTGTAGCTAAGACCTCGGAATGAATTCGCGTCCACTGAATATAAAGCTTCCAGAGAGTATGAATTATATTTGTTGTTTAGTAGAAAGTGTTTCGTCTGGACGTGTTCTCTGCACTAAGAAGGGGAGTGAGAGTGTGTTCTCTGCACTAAGAAGGGGAGTGAGAGTTGAACCTGTTGCAGGCAAGAGGAAACTCGAACATGCAACGGAAGTGCTTTGCGCAACTGATGGTAAGCTGGGGGCCAGATTCACGAAGCAGTTACGCAGGTACTTACGAACGCGTCCATCTTTCCTCAATTTTTGACGGCTTTGGTTACATTTATTAAACAGTTTACAATTGCATGAAAATTCTCAATCAACTGTTGTTATTGTTATAAACTGCCTCCTGGTGCTTCGGAGCTCATTAACTATTTAATAATTGTAAACAAAGCCGCCAGAGATTGAGAAAAGATGTACAGGTTCGTAAGTTCTTGCATAACTGCTTCATGAATCGGGCCCCTGGTCTTTCACTTCATCTCTCTGGAGAGAGAGAGAGATGAAGATGGATTAGTTGTATCTAGGAGAATAACTCCGTAATACTCCCAAAGCGGATTTCTCCTGAAGCACTTTCAATAAAAGCTCGATAGAGATCTGGTCTAACACTTGACTTTTCAACTTTACAATAAATGTAGCGTAAGAATTCTGGAGTGACTCTCCACGCAGACTTGCCACACTCTCACAGTTGTCATGTTTCATGACGGCTACACATGTGAAAATAATGAACATTATTATTCCATATCAATAAAGAGGGGAAAGATAGCAAAAATCTTCAACAATTTGGGTACATTGTACTACCCGCTTCAACAGTCCTGGTCTTGTAGTGACCCAGGAAGGTTCACTGTGGCTCTCTTGATACCAGACACCACGTTCACATGCTTCTTCCAGCGCCATTCCTTCTACCTTAGGGCCATTCCTTCTACCTTAGGGCCATTCCTTCTACCTTAGGGCCATTCCTTCTACCTTAGGGGCATTCCTTCAACCTTAGGGCCATTCCTTCTACCTTAGGGCCATTCCTTCTACCTTAGGGCCATTCCTTCTACCTTAGGGTCATTCCTTCTACCTTAGGGCCATTCCTTCTACCTTAGGGGCATTCCTTCAACCTTAGGGACATTCCTTCTACCTTAGGGCCATTCCTTCAACCTTAGGGCCATTCCTTCAACCTTAGGGCCATTCCTTCTACCTTAGGGCCATTTCTTCTACCTCCAGCCCACAACTCACCAACTCATAATGAGCTCTGAGAATCATCATTCTCTTCTCACAACTACTCTTCCTCTTCCTCCTTCTTCTTCTCTTTTCCCGGCCTCCATAAATTACTGACGAGGTTACCCTCCAAGTTCCCTTCTAATGGGCGTCACCATTTTTTCGATTTCATGAGCAATTTTTAGATGGATTTTTCTAATTCAATTGTTCTATGTGATGAGTGGCTCTGACAACTGCTGCTGACACGTGAACGAACCACTGGGACAAGCACTCTCCTGTTCACCTTGCCTGACCTGACCTCCTGACCTCTCTGTAGCTCAATGGCTTAGACCACGGCCGACCGATCTGTTACAGGCTTCAGGTGTGTGTGTGTGTACTCACCTAGTTGTACTCACCTAGTTGTGTCTGCAGGATCGAGCATTGACTCTTGGATCCCGCCTTTCGAGCATCGGTTGTTTACAGCAATGACTCTTGTCCCATTTCCCTATCATACCTGGTTTTAAAATTATGAATAGTATTTGCTTCCACAACCTGTTCCTGAAGTGCATTCCATTTCCCCACTACTCTCACGCTAAAAGAAAACTTCCTAACATCTCTGTGACTCATCTGAGTTTCAAGCTTCCATCCATGTCCTCTCGTTCTGTTACTATTCCGTGTGAACATTTCGTCTATGTCCACTCTGTCAATCCCTCTGAGTATCTTATACGTTCCTATCATGTCCCCCCTCTCCCTTCTTCTTTCTAGTGTCGTAAGGCACAGTTCCCTCAGGCGCTCCTCATACCCCATCCCTCGTAGCTCTGGGACGAGTCTCGTTGCAAACCTCTGAACCTTTTCCAGTTTCATTATATGCTTCTTCAGATGGGGACTCCATGATGAGGCGGCATACTCTAAGACTGGCCTTACGTAGGCAGTGTAAAGCGCCCTAAATGCCTCCTTACTTAGGTTTCTGAATGATGTTCTAACTTTTGCCAGTGTAGAGTACGCTGCTGTCGTTATCCTATTAATATGTGCCTCAGGAGATAGATTAGGTGTTACGTCCACCCCCAGGTCTCTTTCACGCGTCGTTACAGGTAGGCTGTTCCCCTTCATTGTGTACTGTCCCTTTGGTCCCTTTGGTCCCTTTGGTCTTGGCCCTTTGTGTGTGTGTGTGTGTGTGTGTGTGTGTGTGTGTGTGTGTGTGTGTGTGTGTGTGTGTGTGTGTGTGTGTGTGTGTGTGTGTGTGTGTGTGTGTGTGTGTGTATTCACCTAGGTGGATTCCCCTAGTTCTGCTTGCGGGGGTTGAGCTTAGCTCTTTCGGCCCGCCTCTGAACTGTCAATCAATCAACTGTCACAAACTAAATTTTTTTTCACACACACATCTCCCAGGAAGCAGCCCGTAGCAGCTGTCTAAGTCACAGGTACCTATTTACTGCTAGGTAAAAGGGGCAGCAGGGTGAAGGAAACTCTGCCCATTAGTTTCCACCGGGGATCGAATCCGGACCCTTGGGACTAAGAATCCCGAACGCTGTCCACTCAGCTGTCAGGCCCTGTACAGGCCCCTGTAGTATGTGTATATGTGAGGTAGCAGACATGTAGAGTACATGTATGTATGTGTGATGAAACAGGTACCTGTTTCTAGTACAAAGAACTACAGAACACTTACAGCAGATTAACACGTGATCTGGGTGGCAGCAGATCAACACGTGAAAGTCAGTTATGAAACCCCTTACTTAACGACTTGAGAATGGTCCAGGACGGACCGAAACGTCGTCGTCCCTTCACCTTCTAGTGTGTGGTCTGGTCAACCTCTTACTTAACAACTCCCTACAAACAGCTCAACTGCTCCTATGACGCTAGCGAGAGCGGTTGGGCATGATTTGCTGCCCGACAAGTTTGTTGATTCTGCACGTGGGTGATCGCTGTGTAAATTAATGGGGTCATTATCAGAACCATTCTTTTTCCGAATTGATCTCTTGTCTTCTACAACTGATGCCTCCGTGACCCATTAAACTGGGAAATGGGGTGATGATGATGACAGTCTAATTTCAAAGTTGCGTCCCACTTGGCACTTGCTGTTGCAAATGTGTCCAATCAATTACAGTTCCTCTCTCAACAGTGGCAATATAGTTGCTCATTTGACGAGAACAACTAACATCAGTCAGCGAGAGGCCCCTGCAGCTCTGTGCCAGGAGTGGCTTACGACCCATAGTTTTAATAATGATCATCACCGATCACTTGATAGCGAAGCTGAAAGTTTTGAGCGAAATATTATGGTAAACTACACCGGAGAATTTGTTGCTAACCAGATCAAACACAGGAAATTCAATGAATTAAACGATATTTCAAAATTTATCAACAGGTCTAATGGCCTCATGACCTTAATCTTTTCCAGCCTTTCCTCGCCTCTCTTAACAATCTGGCTCCTTCTATCCATTTCAAAGTTGAGTGGGAATCTAATTCCCTCCTTCCTTTTCTTGATGTTCATGTTCACAGCTCTGTGTCTGGGTTCTCTTTCTCTGTCTACCGTAAACCCATGCATAGTGGCATGTACATTCACTTCTTTTCCTACCATCCTCCTTCTGTTAAGAAAAGTGTCCTCGTCTCTCTCTTCCTCCGCGCTCTACGCATCAGCGACCCTCAGTTTCTTGATTCTGAAATTGCCTTTATCTACAAATCATTCTCTCGCCTTGGTTATCCTTTGCATTTCATCAACTGTGCCTACTCTCAAGCTAAACGAAATTTCTTTCATCCTAAACCTGCTTCCAACACTAGTAGCACTGTACTATGCCTTCCCTTCATATCTGAACTCAAAACTTTTACCAATACTTTTCGTCCTCTTGACATTAAACTCGCCTTTCGACAAACTAACACACTTCGTAGCAATCTAGTTCACACTGCTCCTCCTGCTTCTAATGCTGCTGGTGTCTACTCTAGTTCACACTGCTCCTTCTGCTTCTAATGCTGCTGGTGTCTACTCTATTTCCTGTTCATCTTGTCCTCTCCAATACTTTGGCGAAACTGGCCGTACACTGAATGACAGACTTAAAGAACACAAGAGAAGTGTTATGTCTGCAGACACTAACAATGCTCTCTTCTGCCATGTGAGGGATTCTAATCATCCCATTGATTGGTCTTCCTCCAAAATAATCATTCCTGCCTCTACTCTACACAGACGCCGTCTTGTAGAATTGGCTCTTATACACAATGTACCCAACATGAACTTGAGTCCTGGCTTTGTTGCTGTGGACTCTTCCCTTTCACAGTATATACTCAAATGCTCTAATCTTTCTAACAAACGTGACTTAACATAAGCTTTCCCCCTTCCATTTCTTTCTTTCTCTTTCCTTTTCTTTCTCTCTTCTCCCTTTTTCTGTGCATTGTCTTCTCCTATGCTCCCTTGCTATCCTCTTCTTATTCCTATTACTATCTCCTTCGGTGGTTATAATAGGAGCTGCCTCGTATGGGCCAATAGGCCTTCTGCAGTTCTCATTACTACTATCCCCTACACCTGACTTTCCTCCTCAGCTCTCTCTTGCCTATTTAATGCCTGTCCCTACCTGTCCTCATCACAATCGACTTGAGAATGGTCCAGGACGGACCGAAACGTCGTCGTCCCTTCAATTTCTAGTGTGTGATCTGGTCAACATACTTCAACCACGTTATTGTGACTCATCGCCTGCAGGTCTAATAATATTTTCTCTCTCAACATGTCATATAAAGTAGAAATTGTCTTTGTCTCCAGCTGCTCATGGTGGCTCAGTAGGTTCTTGTCTCTACGTAGAAAATGCACCTGTTTTTGCCTAACTAGAAGCATAGGCACCCAAGCAACCTCCACTACGGGCTCACCATAGCCCGTGCTACTTGCCCCGCTCCAGTGCCAGATAAGTCCACTACGGGCTCACTATAGCCCGTGCTACTTGTTACAGCCCCGCTCCTGTGCCAGATAAGTCCACTACGGGCTCACCATAGCCCGTGCTACTTGTTACAGCCCCGCTCCAGTGCCAGGTAAGTCCACTACGGGCTCACCATAGCCCGTGCTACTTGTTACAGCCCCGCTCCTGTGCCAGGTAAGTCCACTACGGGCTCACCATAGCCCGTGCTACTTGTTACAGCCCCGCTCCAGTGCCAGGTAAGTCCACTACGGGCTCACTATAGCCCGTGCTACTTGTTACAGCCCCGCTCCTGTGCCAGATAAGTCCACTACGGGCTCACTATAGCCCGTGCTACTTGTTACTAGTAAAGAGACAACTTTACTATTTAAATGCAATAAGTATTTTGAGAGACGAACATATACCAGTAAACCGATAACTTTTTGCAGATATTCGTGCACGAGCCCTAAGCCAGTCGGCCGAGCGGACAGCGCGCTGGACTTGTGATCCTGTGGTCCCGGGTTCGATCCCGGGCGCCGGCGAGAAACAATGGGCAGAGTTTCTTTCACCCTATGCCCCTGTTACCTTGCAGTAAAACAGGTACCTGGGTGTTAGTCAGCTGTCACGGGCTGCTTCCTGGGGGTGGAGGCCTGGTCGAGGACCGGGCCGCGGGGACACTAAAGCCCTGAAATCATCTCAAGATAACCTCAAGATAAGCCTCTGGCTACCCCACTAAAACCCAAATGAGACCTAATGTCAAGAGTGTCCACGCCTCTTAGTGTCACACACTATTCTCTACCGTCTCAGCGAGAAACATTAGAGCTACGTAGGTAAGGTCTTGTCAAAATTCAGGCGACTATTAAACGATATGAAACCCACTTGAAAAAGTGATATATACACTTTACAGTAAAGTTTCGATTCAAGTACGATTGGAACGTCTTGTGAATTACCACAAAATAACGGCAAATTTAATCCCTTTATTAAAAAGAGGGGTCAGACAGGAGGCACTCAATCGCAGGCTGAGGGTTCAGGTCGAGGGTTCGAATCTACCGCATTGCAACAACTAATTTCCTCACTGATATACCACGCTAACGTGGTTTCCTTGTGTGATGTTCTCTATATTGTTAGGTGGCAATGTTCTCTGTATTGTTAGGTGGCAATGTTCTCTATATTGTTAGGTGGCAATGTTCTCTATATTGTTAGGTGGCAATGTTCTCTGTATTGTTAGGTGGCAATGTTCTTTGTATTGTTAGGTGGCAATGTTCTCTATATTGTTAGGTGGCAATGTTCTCTATATTGTTAGGTGGCAATGTTCTCTATATTGTTAGGTGGCAATGTTCTCTGTATTGTTAGGTGGCAATGTTCTCTATATTGTTAGGTGGCAATGTTCTCTGTATTGTTAGGTGGCAATGTTCTCTGTATTGTTAGGTGGCAATGTTCTCTGTATTGTTAGGAGGCAATGTTCTCTGTATGGGTAAGTAGCAATGAACTATAATTGATTATTAATGTTCTACATTTGACAATAACTGTCAGTGCTCTATACTTGCTAACCATCAATGCTCTAAACTTGCTATCAATTCTCTATACTTGGCAATCAATGCTCTAAACTTGCTATCAATCCTCTATACTTGGCAATCAATGATCTAAACTTGCTATCAATCCTCTATACTTGGCAATCAATGCTCTAAACTTGCTATCAATCCTCTATACTTGGCAATCAATGCTCTAAACTTGCTATCAATCCTCTATACTTGGCAATCAATGATCTAAACTTGCTATCAATACTCTATACTTGGCCAAGTAACAATGCTCTATACTTTGCTAATAATGTACAATCTCAACGAGTAATTAAAATACTCCGCCGTGGTGCGCCACGACTCTACATTTCTCACCACTTTTCAAAGTAGGAGAAAATAAAAAACTCTGCCCCAACCAATTTTCTGGGTTGGACAATCTAATCACGTCCGATTACGTGGTTGGGTAGTTTTCTCTGTTAGTCCCCCGTCAGTGACCCGCTTGGCTGAATAAAGACCTTTTTTCTATTTCCAAAGTTTCCATCACTCACAAATGTCCAAGAGGCCGAGAGGCATTGAACCCAAAATCCTGCTATCTTGTGAAGTTCGAGGTTATATACAAGGAGTTAGATCTGGTTCGAAAGACCAGATAACTGCCAGCAAACAGCATAATTGCTTGTTCTAGGAGTTAGCTTATGGATGGTTATTCAATTTGCAAAAACATATTAATTTGATTTAAAAAAAATTATACATCTTAAGACTGAGTGATAGGTATAATCACACTAATCAGTCTGGTATATCAGTCTGTGGGATCTATCACGTTAAGTAGCCTATAGGAAAAGTAGTGATTACTTAAGTGGATGCGTGACAACATAATCCCTAAGGGTAATATAAGTAAGGGTAATATAAATATCAGGGAGAAAGCGCCAAGCCATTTCGACAATATAGCACTTGAAAGGGATCAGGATAAGGATTAGGGATGGGACGGTGGGAGGAAGGAATGGTGGCCCAACCCACTTGCACGGTCGCGGGATTGAACGCCGACCTGCATGCAGCGAGGCCGTCGCTCTACCGTCCAGTCCAAGTGGCCGGCTAATAGTGTAGGAATTTGACTTTCGCATTTACCGAACGCTCTTTACATTAATACTTTGTAATATTATAAACACCTTGAGAAATCAAAACGATTTATGTAAAAGGGATACCCCGCGGTGCCCGGGATACCCCGCGGTGCCCGGGATACCCCGCGGTGCCCGGGATACCCCGCGGTGCACGGGATACCCCGCGGTGCCCGGGATACCCCGCGGTGCCCGGGATACCCCGCGGTGCACGGGATACCCCGCAGTGCCCGGGATACCCTGCTCCTCCCACCTCCCCCTACCTTATTCACCGATTGATTGATTGATAAAGATTAAGCCACCCAAGAGGTGGCACGGGCATGAATAGCCCGTAAGTGGTGGCCCTTTTGAGTCATTACCAGTATCAAGAGCTGATACTGAAGATCTGCGGAGGTGCGACTGCACCCTGCGTGACGGGAGATGTCTCCCGGACCAAATGGTGACCAAATGGTCTCCCTGTTCACCCCGACATGCCCCACTTTGTAAGGCAGAGTGCCTTAACCCGAGGGGTGTTAGCACTCTAGGTGAATTCACCCCCAAGGGGAATGCTGAAATAAATTTTAAGGAGGTGCTGGTGAGAAGAATTGAAAATCGAAAATTGCCAAAAATCTAATCATTACTGCAGACGAGGAGCCACAATAACGTGGCTAAAGTAGTTAAGACCAGACCTCACACTAGAAGGTGAAGGGACGACGACGTTTCAGTCCGTCCTGGACCATTCTCCAGTCGATTGTGACCAATCGACTGGAGAATGGTCCAGGACGGACCGAAACGTCGTCGTCCCTTCACCTTCTAGCGTGTGGTCTGGTCAACTAATTATTATTTGTTATATTCCTTATGTAACAAGTTAAGAGAAACTGAAGCAATACCATAATTGGTTTAATAAAACTATGATTGGTCCAATGAGACCATAAATGGTTAAATGAAACCATAAGTGGTCCAATGAAACCATAAATGGTCCAATGAAACCATTATAAGAAATGGAGCCATTAATGGAGAGATTTTATGTGTCAACAAACCAGCCCATCGTCCTAAAATGAAGGTACTTACAGTAACGATGTGGTCGATCCTATGCATATATCGACGTGACGAACCAATAGAAAGTTAGATTTTAGAAGTGCTGATGAATTTGAACCGGAAAAAAGTTTTTCTATTGATTTCGCTAATCACGCTTAATCTAACCATCCTGGGCTTAATACACGCAATCTGATAGGCCTAATATATGTGCTATTTTAGGCCTAGTAATATTTAAGGGTTAAGCTATTATTTTCTCCGGACGCTTATGAGAGGAAAAGTACAGAATTCTGAGAAAAGTTTTAGAATATGAACTTCTCAGCATTTTCCCGCGCGTATAGAATTCTATTTTCTATTTATCCATCACGTCAAAAATTGAATGATCGTCCACATTGAAATTGAAATTGACAAAAAGTTAAGTCGAATGAGGAGGAAACAAACACCTCGCTAATGAAGCTCTATATCTTTGATAATAAAATGAGTCCTAATGTGTCCTTTAAACGTCGTAAAAATAAATTGTCCTTAAAATAAATTGGTGTAATGAAACTGTAATTGGTCCAATGGAACCATTACTGCAGAGTTTTAGTCTGTCAACAAACACCTTGTTAATCAGGCTCTGATGTTATTGATAATAAAATGAGTCATAATATCTGAGAGTTTAGACCCAAAACTCTGTCCTCCAGCTGTGTGTGTGTGTGTGTGTGTGTGTGTGTGTGTGTGTGTGTGTGTGTGTGTGTGTGTGTGTGTTTGTGTGTGTGTGTGTGTGTGTGTGTGTGTGTGTGTGTGTGTGTGTGTGTGTGTGTGTGTGTACTCACCTAGTTGTACTCACCTAGTTGTGCTTGCGGGGGTTGAGCTCTGGCTCTTTGGTCCCGCCTCTCAACCGTCAATCAACAGGTGTACAGATTCCTGAGCCTATTGGGCTCTATCATATCTACACTTGAAACTGTGTGTGTGTGTGTGTGTGTGTGTGTTTGTGTGTGTGTGTGTGTGTGTGTGTGTGTGTGTGTGTGTGTGTGTGTGTGTGTGTGTGTGTGTGTGTGTGTGTGTGTGTGTGTGTGTGTCAGTCATTTAGGAGGGTTAAAGTTTAACACTGTCTGAGGTACAAGTCTGTGGGGGTTTATCGTGGTGGCCTTAACCAAAGGTGAGATAGTTGTCCGCGCGGTCACCCAGCCAGTTACTGGCCAGACTCATCAGCGCTTAACACGAGAGATAAGAGTGACATGCTCATCTCCCCCTGTGCCATCATGAAGACTATGTCATGTTCCTCTGCCAAGGTTGGTCGTCACTCTCACCTTCACTTCCTCACAAGCCAAGAACGTGACATTCACTTTCTCTGAATACCAGCAACCCTTTCAGCTTCTATCGTTCAGCACCTGTGTTTCCCACCCTACAGTCGTGCGGAGTGAACTAAACTTTCTGGAATCAGGGCAGTTGGTAGGGGAGACCCAAGACCATTGGTCTCCTTCTGACTGGGAGATGGAGATGGGTCTCCTGGCCAATCTCCTTCTCTGTCTCAGGGAACGAAGCACTTTCCACCTTTACTTCTCAAATCTTCCAATGTTTGTTATGTTTAACGAGAGCGCTCACGCTCACGCGCTTACACATAAACATTGCAATACATGGTTAATGTTAAGTTATCATGATAAATATTACACAGTTGTTTTATGCGTCTAATATTATAATGTTAACGGCTTATATTTCACACCTCGCTAAATGCGCTTAAACTGAGTCCCCACACGTCTCACGGTGACGTGTTCCGTAATGTTCCGTTAGTGATTGTTGCCGTGCTCCTTAATGGTCCGTTAGTGATTGTTGCCGTGCTCCTTAATGGTCCGTTAGTGATTGTTGCCGTGTTCCTTAATGCTACGTTAGCGATTGTTACCGTGTTCCGTAATGCTCCGCTAGTCATTGTTGCCGTGTTCCTTAATGCTCCGTTAGTGATTGTTGCCGTGCTCCTTAATGCTCCGTTAGTGACTGCATTACCACAAGTCTCGCCGGATTTACGACACAAACAACTAATATTTATTCCTTCCATTAGCGGCTCTGGCATAATATTCCTCCACCGCCCCCCCCCCCCCGCCCGTCACTTGACATCGCACTGATGCTCTCAAGATGACGTCAAATAACCCGGACAGCCCATTAGCCGGCCAGTGACAGGCACTTAACTGCCTGTTCCCTCTATCACAGCTTGACGATAACGTAATGAGCTTGTTATGGACGAGAGCAGGAACCAAAGGGCGATGCCGTGACAGGAGCCGTGACAGTGGGATGTGTCACGTCTTCTCAGGACAGACGGAAGACGAGTCGCTTCTCCTCCGACACCACAAGGCAAGGAAGGAAATTGTCAGCCACACTTCCGTGGAAATAAATATTCCATTCTCTTGGAGGCTCGAACCCCGGACCCTACGTGCGAATAAGATAAAAACTTTTCTGGTCAAGGCTAGTCAATAGCTCGGTCGATAAGGTTTCAGCCTCACACACACGTGGGTTCCGCTGTTCGAGTCTGCTAGAGCCCCAGGTGAATGGAACAAGGATATTGTAGGCAGCAAGCGGGAAGCTTGTAAGCAGCATCTATCTTGAGATGATATCGGGGCTTAGCGTCCCCGCGGCCCGGTCCTCGACCAGACCTCCTTTTTGTTACATATCCTCAGGAAGCAGCTATATAACTCCAGGTACCTATTTACTGCTACGTGAAGAGGAGCATCAAGGTGAGAGAAACTCTACCCATTTGTTTCCGCCTCCGCCGGGGATGGAACCCGGAACCTTAAGACTACGAATCCCGAGCGCTGTCGACTCAGCCGTCAGGCCCCCATAGTTGCATAGGAATTCTAACTCCATTACAAAGTTGAGAATCAAGCGGGAGTCACAGAATCCTGTTGAGCTCGGTGAGAATATATCTGTATAGCAGACGTACCAGTCCACGAGGCTCAATGGTCACGTCTGTATGGCTGATCTACGGGGCTCTATGGTCACGTCTGTATGGCTGATCTACGGGGCTCTATGGTCACGTCTGTATGGCTGATCTACGGGGCTCAATGGTCACGTCTGTATGGCTGATCTACGGGGCTCAATGGTCACGTCTGTATGGCTGATCTACGGGGCTCTATTGTCACGTCTGTATGGCTGATCTACGGGGCTCAATGGTCACGTCTGTATGGCTGATCTACAGGGCTCAATGGCCACGTCTGTATGGCTGATCTACGGGGCTCAATGGTCACGTCTGTATGGCTGATCTACGGGGCTCTATGGTCACGTCTGTATGGCTGATCTACGGGGCTCAATGGTCACGTCTGTATGGCTGATCTACGGGGCTCAATGGTCACGTCTGTATGGCTGATCTACGGGGCTCAATGGTCACGTCTGTATGGCTGATCTACGGGGCTCAATGGTCACGTCTGTATGGCTGATCTACGGGGCTCAATGGTCACGTCTGAATGGCTGATCTACGGGGCTCAATGGTCACGTCTGTATGGCTGATCTACGGGGCTCAATGGTCACGTCTGTATGGCTGATCTACGGGGCTCAATGGTCACGTCTGTATGGCTGATCTACGGGGCTCAATGGCCACGTCTGTATGGCTGATCTACAGGGCTCAATGGCCACGTCTGTATGGCTGATCTACGGGGCTCAATGGTCACGTCTGTATGGCTGATCTACGGGGCTCAATGGTCACGTCTGTATGGCTGATCTACGGGGCTCAATGGTCACGTCTGTATGGCTGATCTACGGGGCTCAATGGCCACGTCTGTATGGCTGATCTTCAGGGCTCAATGGCCACGTCTGTATGGCTGATCTACAGGGCTCAATGACCACGTCTGTATGGCTGATCTACGGGGCTCAATGGTCACGTCTGTATGGCTGATCTACGGGGCTCAATGGTCACGTCTGTATGGCTGATCTACGGGGCTCAATGGCCACGTCTGTATGGCTGATCTACGGGGCTCAATGGTCACGTCTGTATGGCTGATCTACGGGGCTCAATGGCCACGTCTGTATGGCTGATCTACAGGGCTCAATGGCCACGTCTGTATGGCTGATTTACAGGGCTCAATGGCCACGT
Source organism: Procambarus clarkii (assembly GCF_040958095.1). Lineage (NCBI taxonomy): Eukaryota > Metazoa > Arthropoda > Malacostraca > Decapoda > Cambaridae > Procambarus > Procambarus clarkii. The sequence continues at coordinate 6,306,504 of NC_091209.1, read as the reverse complement.
CTGTATGGCTGATCTACAGGGCTCAATGGCCACGTCTGTATGGCTGATGTACGGGGCTGTATGGCCACGTCTGTATGGCTGATCTACAGGGCTCAATGGTCACGTCTGTATGGCTGATCTACGGGGTCAATGGTCACGTCTGTATGGCTGATCTACGGGGCTCAATGGCCACGTCTGTGTGGCTGATCTACGGGGCTGTATGGCCACGTCTGTATGGCTGATCTACAGGGCTCAATGGCCACGTCTGTATGGCTGATCTACGGGGCTCAATGGCCACGTCTGTATGGCTGATCTACAGGGCTCAATGGCCACGTCTGTATGGCTGATCTACGGGGCTCAATGGCCACGTCTGTATGGCTGATCTACAGGGCTCAATGGTCACGTCTGTATGGCTGATCTACAGGGCTCAATGGTCACGTCTGTATGGCTGATCTACAGGGCTCTATGGTCACGTCTGTATGGCTGATCTACGGGGCTCAATGGCCACGTCTGTATGGCTGATCTACAGGGCTCAATGGCCACGTCTGTATGGCTGATCTACGGGGCTGTATGGTCACGTCTGTATGGCTGATCTACAGGGCTCAATGGCCACGTCTGTATGGCTGATCTACGGGGCTCAATGGCCACGTCTGTATGGCTGATCTACAGGGCTCAATGGCCACGTCTGTATGGCTGATCTACGGGGCTCAATGGCCACGTCTGTATGGCTGATCTAAGGGGCTCAATGGCCACGTCTGTATGGCTGATCTACAGGGCTGTATGGTCACGTCTGTATGGCTGATCTACAGGGCTCAATGGCCACGTCTGTATGGCTGATCTACAGGGCTCAATGGCCACGTCTGTATGGCTGATCTACGGGGCTCAATGGCCACGTCTGTATGGCTGATCTACGGGTCTGTATGGTCACGTCTGTATGGCTGATGTACGGGGCTCTATGGTCACGTCTGTATGGCTGATGTACGGGGCTCTATGGTCACGTCTGTATGGCTGATCTACGGGGCTCAACGGCCACGTCTGTATGGCTGATCTACGGGGCTCAATGGCCACGTCTGTATGGCTGATCTACGGGAGCTACAGATTCATTAGACGGTACTGACAGTCACGTCAGTTGTCTTCAGCTGCGGGCGTGTGAAGGAGGGACAGATATTCAGTCCAGGATTTTGGGTAAATGGATTTGGTTCATCTGCTTCAGTTCTTTTATTGGCGAGAATAGGATTACAGTCTGCCACTTTGATTCATCCTCCTGTGTGTGTGTGTGTGTGTGTGTGTGTGTGTGTGTGTGTGTGTGTGTGTGTGTGTGTGTGTGTGTGTGTGTGTGTGTGTGTGTGTGTGTGTGTGTGTGTGTGTGTGTGTGTGTGTGTGCGTGTGTGTGTGTGTGTGTGTGTGTGTGTGTGTGTGTGCGTGTTGTGTGTGTGTGCGTGTTGTGTGTGTGTGTGTGTTGTGTGTGTGCGTGTTGTGTGTGTGTGTGTGTTGTGTGTGTGTGTGTGTTGTGTGTGTGCCTATGTTAAAGCTTCTTTGCGAGTGTTTAATGTGTTTGTGTATTTCTGTGTGTGTTTAGTGTGTAAATGTTTCTGTGTGTTTAGTGTGAATGTATTTATATATATGTGTGTGTATATGTAGCAGTTTGAAATGTGTGATGGTGTAAATGAGAGTGTATGTATGAATGTACGCTAAATACTATGGAATGTACACACCTATCTGTGTTTGATGGGATGAAACTACAGCTCTTGGTCCCTGAAACGTCAGAACAAATAACCTAGTGTGATGCCTCACCACTCTGAAGGTTTTGTCGTCTATTGGTTTGTTATGGTTCATGGAGCTTTCCCCTCGTCCTGGAGCCAGATTCACGAAGCAGTTACGCAAGTACAGGGGCCAGATTCACGAAGCAGTTACGCAAGCACTTACGAACGTGTACATCTTTCCTCAATCTTTGACGGCTTTGTTTACATTTATTAAACAGTTTACAAGCATGAAAACTTGCCAATCAACTGTTGTTATTGTTATAAACAGCCTCCTGGTGCTTCGCAGCTCATTAACTGTTTAATAATTGTAAACAAAGCCGCCAAAGACAGAGAAAAGATGTACAGGTTCGTAAGTGATTGCGCAACTGCTTCGTGAATCTGTCCCCCTGGTCGCTTCTTCCCCGCCAATCAGGACCTGTGTCCTTTCCTCCAGAACTCTCTCTCAAATTCGTCCTGAACTTGAGAGACTTGTGCTTCATCTTAAGGCATACAATGCTGCATGTGTGGCATCATATCTATGCACACAAAAGGCTATACATCACTTGGGTGGTGACGGACATACCCTTGTCTCGAGTATGTGGTGTGGGGTGAAGTATGAGGTATGTTGCTCTAAGACTCCAGCCAGCGTGAGAGTATGCTGCTCTCAGATCCCAGCCAGCGTGAGAGTATGCTGCTCTCAGATCCCAGCCAGCGTGAGAGTATGCTGCTCTCAGACCCCAGCCAGCGTGAGAGTATGCTGCTCTCAGATCCCAGCCAGCGTGAGAGTATGCTGCTCTCAGATCCCAGCCAGCGTGAGAGTATGCTGCTCTCAGATCCCAGCCAGCGTGAGAGTATGCTGCTCTCAGACCCCAGCCAGCGTGAGAGTATGCTGCTCTCAGACCCCAGCCAGCGTGAGAGTATGCTGCTCTCAGACCCCAGCCAGCGTGAGAGTATGCTGCTCTCAGACCCCAGCCAGCGTGAGAGTATGCTGCTCTCAGATCCCAGCCAGCGTGAGAGTATGCTGCTCTCAGACCCCAGCCAGCGAGAGAACATAATGTAGTGGATCATCACACTAGCCTGTACTGAGACAGTCCAATGTTGATCCGGCGTCGAATTAGCCTTGTTCTTGGTCATAGTGTCGACTACGAGGTTACTGCACCAAGGGCCAGTTACGTAGTTGTTAATAATGAATGGGACGACACGGAGGACCAGGCTGCCAGTCTAACTGGTCTCCTGGGAGGACCAGGCTGCCAGTCTAACTGGTCTCCTGGGAGGACCAGGCTGCCTGAGTCTAACTGGTCTCCTGGGAGGACCAGGCTGCCTGAGTCTAACTGGTATCCTGGGAGGACCAGGCTGCCTGAGTCTAACTGGTCTCCTGGGAGGACCAGGCTGCCTGAGTCTAACTGGTCCCTGGGAGGACCAGGCTGAGTCTAACTGGTCTCCTGGGAGGACCAGGCTGCCAGTCTAAATGGTCTCCTGTGAGGACCAGGCTGCCTGAGTCTAACTGGTCTCCTGGGAGGACCAGGCTGCCTGAGTCTAACTGGTCTCCTGTGAGGACCAGGTTGCATGAGTCTAACTGGTCTCCTGTAAGGACCAGGCTGCCTGAGTCTAACTGGTCTCCTGTGAGGACCAGGCTGCCTGAGTCTAACTGGTCTCCTGTGAGGACCAGGCTGCCTGAGTCTAACTGGTCTCCTGGGAGGCCAAGGCTGCCAGTCTAACTGGTCTCCTGGGAGGACCAGGCTGCCAGAGTCCAACTGGTCTCCTGGGAGGACCAGGCTGCCTGAGTCTAACTGGTCTCCTGGGAGGACCAGGCTGCCTGAGTCTAACTGGTCTCCTGGGAGGACCAGGCTGCCTGAGTCTAACTGGTCTCCTGGGAGGACCAGGCTGCCTGAGTCTAACTGGTCTCCTGGGAGGACCAGGCTGCCTGAGTCTAACTGGTCTCCTGGGAGGACCAGGCTGCCTGAGTCTAACTGGTCTCCTGGGAGGACCAGGCTGCCTGAGTCTAACTGGTCTCCTGGGAGGACCAGGCTGCCTGAGTCTAACTGGTCTCCTGGGAGGACCAGGCTGCCTGAGTCTAACTGGTCTCCTGGGAGGACCAGGCTGCCAGAGTCTAACTGGTCTCCTGGGAGGACCAGGCTGCATGAATCTATCTGGTCTCCTGGGAGGACCAGGCTCCCTGAGTCTAACTGGTCTCCTGTGAGGACCAGGCTGCCTGAGACTAACTGGTCTCCTGGGAGGACCATGCTGCATGAGTCTAACTGGTCTCCTGTGAGGACCAGGCTGCCTGAGACTAACTGGTCTCCTGGGAGGACCAGGCTGCCTGAGTCTAACTGGTCTCCTGTGAGGACCAGGCTGCCTGAGTCTAACTGGTCTCCTGGGAGGACCAGGCTGCCTGAGTCTATCTGGTCTCCTGTGAGGACCAGGCTGCCTGAGTCTAACTGGTCTCCTGGGAGGACCAGGCTGCCTGAGTCTAACTGGTCTCCTGTAAGGACCAGGCTGCCTGAGTCTAACTGGTCTCCTGTGAGGACCAGGCTGCCTGAGTCTAACTGGTCTCCTGTGAGGACCAGGCTGCCCGAGTCTAACTGGTCTCCTGTAAGGACCAGGCTGCCTGAGTCTAACTGGTCTCCTGTGAGGACCAGGCTGCCTGAGTCTAACTGGTCTCCTGTGAGGACCAGGCTGCCTGAGTCTAACTGGTCTCCTGGGAGGACCAGGCTGCCAGTCTAACTGGTCTCCTGGGAGGACCAGGCTGCCAGAGTCTAACTGGTCTCCTGGGAGGACCAGGCTGCCTGAGTCTAACTGGTCTCCTGGGAGGACCAGGCTGCCTGAGTCTAACTGGTCTCCTGGGAGGACCAGGCTGCCTGAGTCTAACTGGTCTCTTGGGAGGACCAGGCTGCCTGAGTCTAACTGGTCTCCTGGGAGGACCAGGCTGCCTGAGTCTAACTGGTCTCTTGGGAGGACCAGGCTGCCTGAGTCTAACTGGTCTCCTGGGAGGACCAGGCTGCCTGAGTCTAACTGGTCTCCTGGGAGGACCAGGCTGTATGAGTCTATCTGGTCTCCTGGGAGGACCAGGCTGCCTGAGCCTAACTGGTCTCCTGCTGGTGCTTCCTGCCGGAGGTAAGGTCCGCTCCGTCTGGATCTTGGCGGCGTTGTTGCGATGTTGGTCTTGGTCCCGGCCAGCTAACGGAAATCAATAGTGTGGCTCGTCCCTGGTAATATAGGCAGACCTCACAGCTGTGGCCGGAGCGTTCTGTGTCTCTCTGTGGCCGCACTCACGCGTCTGGTCTCACGGCTGTGGCCACACTCACGCGTCTGGTCTCACGGCTGTGGCCACACTCACGCGTCTGGTCTCACGGCTGTGGCCACACTCACGCGTCTGGTCTCACGGCTGTGGCCCCACTCACGCGTCTGATCTCACGGCTGTGGCCACACTCACGCGTCTGGTCTCACGGCTGTGGCCACACTCACACGTCTGGTCTCACGGCTGTGGCCACACTCACGCATCTGGTCTCACGGCTGTGGCCACACTCACGCGTCTGGTCTCACGGCTGTGGCCACACTCACACGTCTGGTCTCACGGCTGTGGCCACACTCACACGTCTGGTCTCACGGCTGTGGCCACACTCACACGTCTGGTCTCACGGCTGTGGCCACACTCACGCGTCTGGTCTCACGGCTGTGGCCACATTCACGCGTCTGGTCTCACGGCTGTGGCCACACTCACACGTCTGGTCTCACGGCTGTGGCCACACTCACGCGTCTGGTCTCACGGCTGTGGCCACACTCACACGTCTGGTCTCACGGCTGTGGCCACACTCACGCGTCTGGTCTCACGGCTGTGGCCACACTCACACGTCTGGTCTCACGGCTGTGGCCACACTCACGCGTCTGGTCTCACGGTTGTGGCCACACTCACGCGTCTGGTCTCACGGCTGTGGCCACACTCACGTCTGGTCTCACGGCTGTGGCCACACTCACACGTCTGGTCTCACGGCTGTGGCCACACTCACGCGTCTGGTCTCACGGCTGTGGCCACACTCACGCGTCTGGTCTCACGGCTGTGGCCACACTCACGTCTGGTCTCACGGCTGTGGCCACACTCACACGTCTGGTCTCACGGCTGTGGCCACACTCACGCGTCTGGTCTCACGGCTGTGGCCACATTCACGCGTCTGGTCTCACGGCTGTGGCCACACTCACGCGTCTGGTCTCACGGCTGTGGCCACACTCACACGTCTGGTCTCACGGCTGTGGCCACACTCACACGTCTGGTCTCACGGCTGTGGCCACACTCACACGTCTGGTCTCACGGCTGTGGCCACACTCACACGTCTGGTCTCACGGCTGTGGCCACACTCACGCGTCTGGTCTCACGGCTGTGGCCACACTCACACGTCTGGTCTCACGGCTGTGGCCACACTCACACGTCTGGTCTCACGGCTGTGGCCACACTCACACGTCTGGTCTCACGGCTGTGGCCACACTCACACGTCTGGTCTCACGGCTGTGGCCACACTCACACGTCTGGTCTCACGCCTGTGGCCACACTAACACGTCTGGTCTCACGGCTGTGGTCACACTCACACGTCTGGTCTCACGGCTGTGGCCACACTCACGCGTCTGGTCTCACGGCTGTGGCCACACTCACGCGTCTGGTCTCACGGTTGTGGCCACACTCACACGTCTGGTCTCACGGCTGTGGCCACACTCACGCGTCTGGTCTCACGGCTGTGGCCACACTCACGCGTCTGGTCTCACGGCTGTGGCCACATTCACGCGTCTGGTCTCACGGCTGTGGCCACACTCACGCGTCTGGTCTCACGGCTGTGGCCACACTCACACGTCTGGTCTCACGGCTGTGGCCACACTCACACGTCTGGTCTCACGGCTGTGGCCACACTCACACGTCTGGTCTCACGGCTGTAGCCGCACTCACGCGTCTGGTCTCACGGCTGTGGCCGCACTCAAGCGTCTGGTCTCACGGCTGTGGCCACACTCACACGTCTGGTCTCACGGCTGTGGCCGCACTCACGCGTCTGGTCTCACGGCTGTGGCCACACTCACACGTCTGGTCTCACGGCTGTGGCCGCACTCACGCGTCTGGTCTCACGGCTGTGGCCACACTCACACGTCTGGTCTCACGGCTGTGGCCACACTCACACGTCTGGTCTCACGGCTGTGGCCACACTCACACGTCTGGTCTCACGGCTGTGGCCGCACTCACACGTCTGGTCTCAGGGCTGTGGCCACACTCACGCGTCTGGTCTCACGGCTGTGGCCGCACTCACGCGTCTGGCCTCACGGCTGTGGCCACACTCACACGTCTGGTCTCACGGCTGTGGCCACACTCACACGTCTGGTCTCACGGCTGTGGCCACTCACGCGTCTGGTCTCACGGCTGTGGCCACACTCTCACGTCTGACAAAGACTTTGATCTGTGTTCGTCTCCTGCTGTGATGGCTGTCAAGGTCCACTAGAAGACTTCGGCCTTGACTTCTAGATGATTGTCGCAGTTATAACGGGAAGCTCCCGTTTGTTATATTGATGACGTCATAACGGAAGGTCCCTGTTTGTTATATTGATGACGTCATAACGGAAGCTCCCGTTTGTTATATTGATGACGTCATAACGGAAGGTCCCTGTTTGTTATACCTTGATGACGTCATAACGGAAGGTCTCTGTTTGTTATACCTTGATGACGTCATAACGGAAGGTCCCTGTTTGTTATACCTTGATGACGTCATAACGGAAGGTCCCTGTTTGTTTTACCTTGATGACGTCATAACGGAAGGTCCCTGTTTGTTATACCTTGATGACGTCATAACGGAAGGTCCCTGTTTGTTATACCTTGATGACGTCATAACGGAAGGTCCCTGTTTGTTATACCTTGATGACGTCATAACGGAAGGTCCCTGTTTGTTATACCTTGATGACGTCATAACGGAAGGTCTCTGTTTGTTATACCTTGATGACGTCATAACGGAAGGTCCCTGTTTGTTATACCTTGATGACGTCATAACGGAAGGTCCCTGTTTGTTATACCTTGATGACGTCATAACGGAAGGTCCCTGTTTGTTATACCTTGATGACGTCATAACGGAAGGTCCCTGTTTGTTATACCTTGATGACGTCATAACGGAAGGTCCCTGTTTGTTATACCTTGATGACGTCATAACGGAAGGTCCCTGTTTGTTATACCTTGATGACGTCATAACGGAAGGTCCCTGTTTGTTATACCTTGATGACGTCATAACGGAAGGTCCCTGTTTGTTATACCTTGATGACGTCATAACGGAAGGTCCCTGTTTGTTATACCTTGATGACGTCATAACGGAAGGTCCCCATTCTCTTGACCTCGTGATTACTGTATATTGGAAAGTACCCAATCTCCCAACCCAATATATGTATCACTTCCCTTTAAATATCTATCATTCTCCCAAACTTGTCTATCATTCTCTTACATGTGTCACTCCCCAACATATCTATCACGCCCCCAACATATCTATCACTCCCCCCCCCCCCGCATACATGTGCCTTTATTTCTGATATTTGCTTTCGTGCCTAATAAATGTAACTGTGTATGTGTCAATCTTGTGCCTTTGGTATTGGAATGAATGGCTGGGAAAGTCAATTATATGTTTGGGTGAGCATTCAGTTCTGGTTGGCTGTTGGCCACCTTTGTTATGTTGACGCTGTTACTCCCTTGTCGTTAGTAATCTCCCACAGCATCCTTCTCCTGTGTTGGTTAGTTAAGAGTCCTTCAGCTGCATCTACAGTAAGCTGTTGAAGGTCAGGGTCACTTAACCTCTACATCTACAGTAAGCTGTTGAAGGTCAGGGTCACTTGGCCTCTACATCTACAGTAAGCTGTTGAAGGTCAGGGTCACTTGGCCTCTACATCTACAGTAAGCTGTTGAAGGTCAGGGTCACTTAACCTCTACATCTACAGTAAGCTGTTGAAGGTCAGGGTCACTTAACCTCTACATCTACAGTAAGCTGTTGAAGGTCAGGGTCACTTAACCTCTATATCTACAACAAGCTGTTGAAGGTCAGGGTCACTTAACCTCTACATCTACAACAAGCTGTTGAAGGTCAGGGTCACTTAACCTCTACATCTACAGTAAGCTGTTGAAGGTCAGGGTCACTTGGCCTCTACAGTAAATTTCTTGTCAAATTTTTGCAATTTTGGTTGTGTTTGCTGGCCTCAGTTAATTATTTCCAAGTGTTACTTTAGTTAATGCTCAGTCTGCCTCAGCGACTTCAGCGTTGATGGGGAAGGCGGGAGAAGTTGTCAAGTCTTGAGAAATCACTTGTCGCCCTGATGACCGACTAGGGATTTACAACCCCGCATTAAGAGCCAAGAGGGAGCACAGAAGGCTACATGGCCCTCTGACACTGGCCGTGAATGTGGTAGTGTTGACTGCCGGTGGTACAGAACTTTGACTCGCCTCTTTACACTCTTCCACGGTCACTTCCGCTCAACGTGCAACAAGACATCGGAAGACATCGTTAACAGAAACGTGACCTCCAACCAACGCTAACGTGACAATTGTGACACTTGAGACCCCAAACAGAGTTCTTTGAGAGACAAGCGTCGTCTTTGCCTTAACATGAGGAGTGTCTACGCTGTCTTTCAAGATGGTATGTATAGGCAAGTAATAAGGATAACTTTCCCAAGTAATATGTATATTTTCCCCAAGTGGTATGTATATGTGAATGTGTGTCTGTAGATACTTGGTTACATATTTCAATGTCTCAGTAATTGTCATTCTCTCTTAAGTCACTCCCGCTGGATGGCCTTAACAACACAATTTGCTGCCAACTAGCATTTTGTTCTTTCGTTACACAGTGGCACCCACTTAGTGCCACTGTGAGGGAAGGTGCCACCCACTTAGTGCCACTGAGAGGGAAGGTGCCACCCACTTAGGGACACTGTGAGGGAAGGTGCCACCCACTTAGTGCCACTGAGAGGGAAGGTGCCACCCACTTAGGGACACTGTGAGGGAAGGTGCCACCCACTTAGGGACACTGTGAGGGAAGGTGCCACC
>NC_091209.1:6284239-6291739 GCF_040958095.1 Procambarus clarkii | reverse complement strand
TCTACCTCTATGTGAAGTGCTACACTCTACACTTGACTTCTACCTCTAATGTGAAGTGCTACACTCTACACTTGACTTCTACCTCTATGTGAAGTGCTACACTCTACACTTGACTTCTACCTCATGTGAAGTGCTACACTCTACACTTGACTTCTACCTCTATGTGAAGTGCTACACTCTACACTTGACTTCTACCTCTATGTGAAGTGCTACACTCTACACTTGACTTCTACCTCTATGTGAAGTGACACCTTGACTTCTACCTCTATGTGAAGTGCTACACTATACACTTGACTTCTACCTCTATGTGAAGTGCTACACTCTACACTTGACTTCTACCTCTATGTGAAGTGCTACACTCTACACTTGACTTCTACCTCTAATGTGAAGTGCTACACTCTACACTTGACTTCTACCACTATGTGAAGTGCTACACTCTACACTTGACTTCTACCTCAATGTGAAGTGCTACACTCTACACTTGACTTCTACCTCTATGTGAAGTGCTACACTCTACACTTGACTTCTACCTCTATGTGAAGTGCTACACTCTACACTTGACTTCTACCTCTATGTGAAGTGCTACACTCTACACTTGACTTCTACCTCTATGTGAAGTGTACACTTGACTTCTACCTCTATGTGAAGTGCTACACTCTACACTTGACTTCTACCTCTATGTGAAGTGCTACACTCTACACTTGACTTCTACCTCTATGTGAAGTGCTACACTCTACACTTGACTTCTATCTCTATGTGAAGTGCTACACTCTACACTTGACTTACCTATGTGAAGTGCTACACTCTACACTTGACTTCTACCTCTATGTGAAGTGCTACACTCTACACTTGACTTCTACCTCTATGTGAAGTGCTACACTCTACACTTGACTTCTACCTCTATGTGAAGTGCTACACTCTACACTTGACTTCTACCTCTATGTGAAGTGCTACACTCTACACTTGACTTCTACCTCTATGTGAAGTGCTACACTCTACACTTGACTTCTACCTCTATGTGAAGTGCTACACTCTACACTTGACTTCTACCATCTATGTGAAGTGCTACACTCTACACTTGACTTCTACCTCTATGTGAAGTGCTACACTCTACACTTGACTTCTACCTCTATGTGAAGTGCTACACTCTACACTTGACTTCTACCTCAATGTGAAGTGCTACACTCTACACTTGACTTCTACCTCTATGTGAAGTGCTACACTCTACACTTGACTTCTACCTCTATGTGAAGTGCTACACTCTACACTTGACTTCTACCTCTATGTGAAGTGCTACACTCTACACTTGACTTCTACCTCTATGTGAAGTGCTACACTCTACACTTGACTTCTACCTCTATGTGAAGTGCTACACTCTACACTTGACTTCTACCTCTATGTGAAGTGCTACACTCTACACTTGACTTCTACCTCTATGTGAAGTGCTACACTCTACACTTGACTTCTACCTCTATGTGAAGTGCTACACTCTACACTTGACTTCTACCTCTATGTGAAGTGCTACACTCTACACTTGACTTCTACCTCTATGTGAAGTGCTACACTCTACACTTGACTTCTACCTCTATGTGAAGTGCTACACTCTACACTTGACTTCTACCTCTATGTGAAGTGCTACACTCTACACTTGACTTCTACCTCTATGTGAAGTGCTACACTCTACACTTGACTTCTACCTCTATGTGAAGTGCTACACTCTACACTTGACTTCTACCTCTATGTGAAGTGCTACACTCTACACTTGACTTCTACCTCTATGTGAAGTGCTACACTCTACACTTGACTTCTACCTCTATGTGAAGTGCTACACTCTACACTTGACTTCTACCTCTATGTGAAGTGCTACACTCTACACTTGACTTCTACCTCTATGTGAAGTGCTACACTCTACACTTGACTTCTACCTCTATGTGAAGTGCTACACTCTACACTTGACTTCTACCTCTATGTGAAGTGCTACACTTTACACTTGACTTCTACCTCTATGTGAAGTGCTACACTCTACACTTGACTTCTACCTCAATGTGAAGTGCTACACTCTACACTTGACTTCTACCTCTATGTGAAGTGCTACACTCTACACTTGACTACTACCTCTATGTGAAGTGCTACACTCTACACTTGACTTCTACCTCTATGTGAAGTGCTACACTCTACACTTGACTTCTACCTCTATGTGAAGTGCTACACTCTACACTTGACTTCTACCTCAATGTGAAGTGCTACACTCTACACTTGACTTCTACCTCTATGTGAAGTGCTACACTCTACACTTGACTTCTACCTCAATGTGAAGTGCTACACTCTACACTTGACTTCTACCTCTATGTGAAGTGCTACACTCTACACTTGACTTCTACCTCTATGTGAAGTGCTACACTCTACACTTGACTTCTACCTCTATGTGAAGTGACACTTGACTTCTACCTCAATGTGAAGTGCTACACTATACACTTGACTTCTACCTCTATGTGAAGTGCTACACTCTACACTTGACTTCTACCTCTATGTGAAGTGCTACACTCTACACTTGACTTCTACCTCAATGTGAAGTGCTACACTCTACACTTGACTTCTACCACTATGTGAAGTGCTACACTCTACACTTGACTTCTACCTCAATGTGAAGTGCTACACTCTACACTTGACTTCTACCTCTATGTGAAGTGCTACACTCTACACTTGACTTCTACCTCTATGTGAAGTGCTACACTCTACACTTGACTTCTACCTCTATGTGAAGTGCTACACTCTACACTTGACTTCTACCTCTATGTGAAGTGACACTTGACTTCTACCTCTATGTGAAGTGCTACACTCTACACTTGACTTCTACCTCTATGTGAAGTGCTACACTCTACACTTGACTTCTACCTCTATGTGAAGTGCTACACTCTACACTTGACTTCTATCTCTATGTGAAGTGCTACACTCTACACTTGACTTCTATGTGAAGTGCTACACTCTACACTTGACTTCTACCTCTATGTGAAGTGCTACACTCTACACTTGACTTCTACCTCTATGTGAAGTACTACACTCTACACTTGACTTCTACCTCTATGTGAAGTGCTACACTCTACACTTGACTTCTACCTCAATGTGAAGTGCTACACTCTACACTTGACTTCTACCTCTATGTGAAGTGCTACACTCTACACTTGACTTCTACCTCTATGTGAAGTGCTACACTCTACACTTGACTTCTACCACTATGTGAAGTGCTACACTCTACACTTGACTTCTACCTCTATGTGAAGTGCTACACTCTACACTTGACTTCTACCACTATGTGAAGTGCTACACTCTACACTTGACTTCTACCACTATGTGAAGTGCTACACTCTACACTTGACTTCTACCACTATGTGAAGTGCTACACTCTACACTTGACTTCTACCTCTATGTGAAGTGCTACACTCTACACTTGACTTCTACCTCTACACGAAGGGTAACCACACTTATCGCATTCCCCTAGTGGAGGGAATCCTGCTGAAGCTCCGTCTTGGTCCATAACATCTAATAGGGTCCATACCATATCTTATAACCTAACCTAACCTAACCTAACCTAACCTAACCTAACCTAACCATATCTTATAACCTAACCTAACCTAACCTAACCATATCTTATAACCTAACCTAACCTAACCTAACCATATCTTATAACCTAACCTAACCTAACCTAACCTAACCTAACCTAACCAAACCTAACCTAACCATATCTTATAACCTAACCTAACCTAACCTAACCTAACCTAACCATATCTTATAACCTAACCTAACCTAACCTAACCTAACCTAACCTAACATAACCATATCTTATAACCTAACCTAACCATATCTTATAACCTAACCTAACCTAACCTAACCTAACCATATCTTATAACCTAACCTAACCTAACCTAACCTAACCTCACACAGTTTAAAGATGATACAACAGGCCGGGTTAGACAACAAAATAATAGAGTCTGGGGGTGAAATAAATAAATAATAAATAAATGTTTATTCAGGTAAGGTACATACATACATACATACAAGGTAAGATACAAAAGTGGATGGATTTAGAGATAAGAGCTAGAACATACAATGCCTAAAGCCACTATTACGCAAAGCGTTTCGGGCAGTAGTAATGATGGTAGTCGATTCGTGTCTTCTTTAGCTGTTGTTAAGATGGTAGCCAATATACACCCCCCAGGCTGGTCTCCGTGTTGATGTGACCACCAACCAACCCACTGTAAACAAATAGGCAAAGTGGTAGAAGTCTTAACAGGGTAGTTGGGCAATTAGACGGAGTCGCAAGCGCCAAGCGTCATTTAATGAGTACTAAATATGTTAATCATTTCCATGAGCTAGACGATATGGAGGTGGAGCCTCTGGCAAATTACTCTCTTGTGAACATTTGTCTTCCTGATTGCTCTTGTTTCCTATCAGTTACTAGTCTGGCTGTTGAGTCATTACGGCATGATTGTTGCTACGGAGGCTATTGGCAACTGGTGAGAGGGTTCCTGTTCCTTCCTCTCTCTCTCCTCTCTCTCCTCCTCTCATCATGCTCTCCTCTCTCTCCTCCTCTCATCATGCTCTCCTCTCTCTCCTCCTCTCATCATGCTCTCCTCTCTCTCCTCCTCTCATCATGCTCTCCTCTCTCTCCTCCTCTCATCATGCTCTCCTCTCTCTCCTCCTCTCATCATGCTCTCCTCTCTCTCCTCCTCTCATCATGCTCTCCTCTCTCTCCTCCTCTCATCATGCTCTCTTCTCACTCCTGATTCTCTCAATCTCTCCTTGTAATGTCTCTATTGATCTATTTTCAACTTCATGTAATTTTCTAAGATATATCTATGTGGCTTTCTGTATGTCTCAGGATACTTTTATTATAGACATTCCTGCAAAATTCATGGCAGTTATTAAAATGATATGTAGGTTTTCAGTATGTTTTACTAAAAATAATACCTTGCTTGATCCTCCTTCTTGCGAGAAGCAAGATTCGATTCCTAATGGTCGAATTGGTTTTGCATCATTCCCTCACTCCGTCTTCATATTCTAGCAAATCATATTCATATCCCAGCTCCTTGTTCTCATATCCCAGCTCCTTGTCCTCATATCCCAGCTCTTTGTCCTCATATCCCAGGTACTTGTGCATATTTTCAGCTTATTTTCCTTATATTCCAGCTCCTTGTCCTCATATTCAGCTCTTTGTCCTCATATTCAGCTCCTTGTCCTCATTTCCAGCTCCTTGTTCTTCTATCCCAGCTCCTTGTCCTCATATCCCAGCTCCTTGTTCTCATATCCTAGGTCCTTGTCCTCATATCCCAGCTCCTTGTCCTCATATCCCAGTTCCTTGTCCACATATCCCAGCTCCTTGTCCTCATATCCAGCTTCTTGTCCTCATATCGCAGCTCCTTGTCCACATATCCAGCTCCTTGTTCTCATATCCCAGCTCCTTGTCCTCATATCCCAGTTCCTAGTCCTCATATCCCAGCTCCTTGTCCTCATATCCCAGCTCCTTGTCCTCATATCCCAGCTCCTTGTCCTCATATTCCAGCTCCTTGTTATCATATCCCAGCTCCTTGTTATCATATCCCAGCTCCTTGTCTTCATATCCCAGCTCCTTGTCCTCATATCCCAGCTCCTTGTCCTCATATCCCAGTTCCTTGTCCTCAAATCCAGCTCCTTGCCCTCACATCCAGCTCCTTGTCCTCATATCCCAGCTCCTTGTCCTCATATCCCAGCTCCTTGTCCTCATATCCCAGTTCCTTGTCCTCATATCCCAGCTCCTTGTCCTCATATCCCAGTTCCTTGTCCTCAAATCCAGCTCCTTGCCCTCACATCCAGCTCCTTGTCCTCATATCCCAGCTCCTTGTCCTCATATCCCAGCTCCTTGTCCTCATATCCCAGTTCCTTGTCCTCATATCCCAGCTCCTTGTCCTCATATCCCAGTTCCTTGTCCTCATATCCCAGCTCCTTGTCCTCATATCCCAGCTCCTTGGCCACATTTTCAGTTCATGTTCCTTATAACCAACCTTTCTGGCTTGTTGGGCAGTATTCACATACACATTGCTGGTCTTCTCCCATAGCTAGTTACTATTATTATTAGCATTAGTGAGTTGTTTCCGTGTTAGACTGCCAACACTTGTTAGGGAAACATTACTTATTAATAAAGTAAAAGAAATATTGAACATTTATTAGTAGAGACAATAATAAAATCTATTAATGTTAGTTTTGATAGACAAGCAAAATTAAAAATATATCTGTAATCCATTACGATAAAGCGTGATAATAATATATCTGTATGCAGGCGATGAGTCACAATAACGTGGCTGAAGCATGTTGACTTCAGAATGTCAACATACTTGAGAATGGTCCAGGACGGACCGAAACGTCGTCGTCCCTTCAATTTCTAGTGTGTGGTCTGGTCAATATATCTGTAATCCATTAGGAAACAATGGTACTGGTCCATGGATAAGATTGAGCTCTATCTGCGTTAATATCTGCCTCTATCTTATCTGCGTTAATATTTTGTTTCGTTGGCTCCAGAATATTGATCCGTTTTCAGCACCTCACAATCGTACGGAAAAAAAATCCCCTCTGGACGATACACTTTAAAAACATGAGTTCCCAGACGGGCCTTTGACTCTCCTGGAATGCGACTCGAGTAGAGAGAGGAATTTACTGACCCGGAAATTTAATTCCGGGTTACTGTTCAGATTCTTTAACTGCTGTTGCATTCTAATTAAAATTTGGCTTTTATGTATCTCTTAAATGCATGTGGATATTTTAAGGTGAATGTTGCTGAATTAGCAGACCTCATTTACGTGGGGGGAATGAATGGGTGAAATGGTGTTGAGAAGAGAACATGTTAGAAAGCCTAATGGTCTTGGTACTGTGATAAGTATTGCGGGTAATGGACCAGGTATTGTGACTAGGTACTGTGATCACTCTCACCACATTAGCTCTCCTTCACCACCTTGCCTACCCTTGACCACCTTGCCTACCCTTGACCACCTTGCCTACCCTTGACCACCTTGCCTACCCTTGACCACCTTGCCTACCCTTGACCACCTTCCCTACCCTTGACCACCTTGCCTACCCTTGACCACCTTCCCTACCCTTCACCACCTTCCCTACCCTTCACCACCTTGCCTACCCTTCACCACCTTCCCTACCCTTCACCACCTTCCCTACCCTTCACCACCTTGCCTACCCTTCACCACCTTCCCTACCCTTGACCACCTTGCCTACCCTTGACCACCTTCCCTACCCTTCACCACCTTCCCTACCCTTCACCACCTTGCCTACCCTTCACCACCTTCCCTACCCTTGACCACCTTGCCTACCCTTGACCACCTTCCCTACCCTTCACCACCTTCCCTACCCTTCACCACCTTGCCTACCCTTCATCACCTTCCCTACCCTTCACAACCTTCCCTACCCTTCATCACCTTCAATACCCGTCACCACCTTCCCTGCCCTTCACCACCTTCC
>NC_091209.1:6254239-6274239 GCF_040958095.1 Procambarus clarkii | reverse complement strand
ACGAGGGTTCGAACCTGCGTCTGAGAGCATACCACACGCTGCCTTATCGAATCCTCGTCACGGCCCTTGTCGATTTGTTCACCCACAAATATTTGCCTTATTTTAAGTATGTTGGTATGCCCTTTTTTAGGGTATATTTTACGAAGATTCTTTCTGCAGCTTCTACCAGTTTTGATCTCCATGTCTCTTTACCCTCTCTCTCGGATCCACTGATTCAGTCAATTTGCTTATGATAGAAAGCTCTCATTACTAGTTGCTTTGCTCTCAATCTGAGGGAAATCTCAGCCACACTTTACATGATACTTATGCAAACTCTTTTATCACTCTTGGCTCAGGTTTTTATGATTCTCTGGAGATTGTAAATTACAGCAACAACCAGATTTTTTTCTTCCACTTAAAATGATTTCTGCTACATTTCCCTATTATTGAATTCTTCTTCTAAATTGACTTTTTCAAATCTGTGGTTTCTATTGATCACTGCCACTCTTCCCTCCCATCCCCCCCCCTTTGCCTAACCACTTGGGCTGGACGGTAGAGCGACGATCTCGCTTTATGCAGGTCGGCGTTCAATCCCCGACCGTTCAGGTGGTTGGGCACCATTCCAGTTCCTCCGTCCCATCCCTAATCCTTATCCTGACCCCGTCCATGTGCTATATGGTCGTAATGGTTTGGCACTGTCCACTGATAGTTCCCCCCCCCATCTGCTTTCTCTTCTTGCTCTCTAGTCGTTTTAGTTTAGTTTCTACTCTTGCTATTACATCGGGGTTTCTTTCATCAGCGCGCGCGTGTGTGTGTGTGTGTGTGTGTGTGTGTGTGTGTGTGTGTGTGTGTGTGTGTGTGTGTGTGTGTGTGTGTGTGTGTGTGTGTGTGTGTGTGTGTGTGTCTTCTCACCTTGATGAACTCACATGATGTGCATGCAGGATCAAGATACTCTTATTCAAGCCTGCCGATTAATACAATAATTTATTTCCACTTTAATCATATTTACCTTTAAAATTTTGAATAGAATTAGCTTCAACCATTTTATATTAGCCTCGACGACTTCCACATCTAACCTATTCCACTTATTGACAGCTCTAACAGTCAAACAGTTCTTTCTGACGTCTTGGTGGCTCATTTGTGTCTGTAGTCTCCTTCTATGATTCCAGTTCTGCTGTTCGTAGCTTCAAACATTGCTGCTGTGTCCATTTAGAATCTTGAGGTTATCTTGAGATGATTTCGGGGCTTTAGTGTCCCCGCGGCCCGGTCCTCGACCAGGCCTCCACCCCCAGGAAGCAGCCCCTGACAACTGACTAACACCCAGGTACCTATTTTACTGCTAGGTAACAGGGGCATAGGGTGAAAGAAACTGCCCATTGTTTCTCGCCGGCGCCCGGGATCGAACCCGGGACCACAGGATCACAAGTCCAGCGTGCTGTCCGTTCGGCCGACCAGCTCCCAATCCAATCCAATCTGCCCCTATCTCTTTTTTCCTCCAGTGTAGTAAGGTCCAATTCTCCAAATCTTTCCTGATAGCTCAATCCGTTCAGTGTGTTTATTTACTGTCTGAGGGTGCAGGATCAAGCTGTTAGCTCTTGGACCCCGCCTTTCTAACTGCCGGTTAGTTTAATGTGCAAACTCCCAGACTATTTTTCATCTATCATATCTACTACATATGTATTTCACTTCAACACAAACGCACAGCTACCCAGGAAGCAGCTTGTAGCAAGTGAATAACTGCCAGGTACCTATTCACTGTTAGATGATCAGATGCATCAGGTGAAATAAACTCTGCCCATTTGTGTGTGTGTGTGTGTGTGTGTGTGTGTGTGTGTACTCACCTATATGTACTCACCTATATGTGCTTGCAGGATCGAGCATTGACTCTTGGATCCCGCCTTTCTAGCTATCGGTTGTTTACAGCAATGACTCCTGTCCCATTTCCCTATCATACCTAGTTTTAAAAGTATGAATAGTATTTGCTTCCACAACCTGTTCCCCAAGTGCATTCCATTTTTCTACTACTCTCACGCTAAAAGAAAACTTCCTAACATCTCTGTGACTCATCTGAGTTTCCAGTTTCCACCCATGTCCCCTCGTTCTGTTATTATTACGTGTGAACATTTGATCTATTTCCACTTTGTCAATTCCCCTGAGTATTTTATATGTCCCTATCATATCTCCTCTCTCCCTTCTTTTCTCTAGTGTCGTAAGGTTCAGTTCCTTCAGCCGCTCTTCATATCCCATCCCTCGTAGCTCTGGGACAAGCCTCGTCGCAAACCTCTGAACCTTCTCCAGTTTCTTTATGTGTTTCTTCAGGTGGGGGCTCCATGATGGCGCGGCATACTCTAAGACGGGTCTCACGTAGGCAGTGTAAAGCGCCCTAAAAGCTTCCTCATTTAGGTTTCTGAATGAAGTTCTAATTTTCGCCAGTGTAGAGTACGCTGCTGTCGTTATCCTATTTATATGTGCCTCAGGAGTTAGATTAGGTGTCACATCCACTCCCAGGTCTCTTTCTCGAATCGTTACAGGTAGGCTGTTCCCCTTCATTGTGTACTGTCCCTTTGGTCTCCTGTCACCTGATCCCATTTCCATAACTTTACATTTACTGGTGTTAAACTCCAGTAGCCATTTCTCTGACCATCTCTGTAGCCTGTTTAAGTCCTCTTGGAGGATCCTACAATCCTCGTCTGTCACAACTCTTCTCATTAATTTTGCGTCATCTGCAAACATTGACATGTATGATTCCACTCCTGTAAACATATCATTTACGTAAATTAGAAAGAGGATTGGTCCCAGCACCGATCCTTGAGGTACTCCACTTGTTACTGTTCGCCAGTCCGACTTTTCGCCCCTTACCATTACCCTCTGGCTCCTTCCTGTTAGGTAGTTCTTCACCCATACTAGGGCCTTTCCGCTTACTCCTGCCTGCCTCTCAAGTTTGTATAGCAGTCTCATGTGCGGTACCGTATCAAAGGCCTTTTGGCAGTCAAGAGTGTGTGTGTGTGTGTGTGTGTGTGTGTGTGTGTGTGTGTGTGTGTAATTACATAAGTGTAGTTACAGGATGAGAGCTTCGCTCGTGGTGTCCCGTCTTCCCAGCACTCTTTGTCATATAACGCTTTGAAACTACTGACGGTCTTAGCCTCCACCACCTTCTCACCTAACTTGTTCCAACCGTCTACCACTCTGTTTGCGAAAGTGAATTTTCTTATATTATATTATTACATTATTTTCTTATATTTCATTTATATATGTGAGAGAGAGGGAGTACGTGTGCATTTGCTTCATGCTATCTCTTCATTATTATATTTTTCATTATACAGTATGCAACGCTACATACAAATACTAGTATATTTCATAACACCAAAGTCACAATAGCTCTCCTGAAGGCCAGGCTCGAGTTAATTAGATGAAAAAGGCATTAATTGCAGACTCGAATTCAGGTTTGATTTCGAGGTCCAGCGAGCATAGGGTTTTAATCTGATGAAAAAGTCGTTTTCAGCCGTAAATAACGCTTCCACCTGTCCAGTCCCGACCCGGCTGGGTATTCATTATCGCTCATAAACTCTCGCCGAAAATAGCCAATATATTTGTGCATCGTGTGAAACTTCAGCACAATTAGTACTGGATTTTCAGGACGAAAAACAAATCCTTTTATAATATGAATGTAGGTTTTTTGGTGGGGAAAGGCTTTTAATGTAGATTTACTTGTTCATATCTATGTTGAACATTCATGTTAGTAGATTGATACAGTCGATCAATTGTTTTTTATTTTTTATTTAAATAATATTTCAATAAATGTGTTGATCTCTGCTATGCCGAAGTGTTGCAATTTAAAATGTAGGTCATTTAGAGTGCAACTTGTTCAGCGACTTTTATATATTGTAAACGATATTATTACTATCATCATTGCATCCAGAGAGTCAATACAGTATTAACTAAACCAAAATAGAAATTGTCAGGCTAAGAAATATGGCTCATTGAATTTCTGACTCAATCAGGACTGTTGTTGTTAACAAATATATAAAAGATATTGAAATTGGGTAAAAAAAATCCCAATTCCAGTACGAATATTGACAAGCCTAAATCAGCAGGTGCACGATAGAGAAATAGGAGGAAATGGGACCATAAGAAAATAAATCTGCAGAAAGCTTAGTTGCCCATTTGACGTAAATCCTTTATATATATCCAGCCAAACTCATTCATATTTATGTCTAGCCTACGCTTGAAACAATCCAGTGATCTCACTTCTTTGTTGTTAACCGTTACTTTGTTCCATAAATCAACCACCGTGTTTTTAAACCAGTATTTACCCGTTTTTCCTGAATTTAGATCAGTATTTACCCAGGTCTTTCCTGAATCTAAACCAGTATTTACCCAAGACTTTCCTGAATCTTTAAACTTATCCAATTTGTATTCTCGCGCTGATATTTGTATTGCATAGAACATAACTAATGTCGCCTTAGTTATATCCTTTTATCCACTTCTATACTTAAAGGAAGAGGATAACACTCTGGTGAGATGCAGGCGATGAGTCACAATAACGTGGCTGAAGTATGTTGACCAGACCACACACTAGAAATTGAAGGGACGACGACGAAACGTCGTCGTCCCTTCAATTTCTAGTGTGTGGTCTGGTCAACTCTGGTGAGATACCATGTCATCATAATCTGCTGCCCACCTCACTGTCCTCCATGTAGTCATGTGTTTAAGAGAAGCAGGAAAGATCTTGTGAAGTCTTTAATTAAGTCTTTTAATTAAGCAAGTCTCTTAACGAGACGAAAGGCCGTGTACCATTTCCTTTGACTAATTTACATCCGGTATTAATGGTGTCTCAAACTGCCTCCTTGTCAATGAATTTTTGTATTTGTATTTTAAATGCAGAAATTTTTTATATCATTGTTAGAGCAATAACATTTTATAGATTATAAATTCACTTGATGTATCGATAAATGTATTCATACTCTCAGATCTTAGATATACACCGTGATCCTTGCAGTTCAAGGCCAAATAGATCGGTTAGAAAGGCGGGGTCCAAGAGCTTGATATAGCTCAAATAGTCAATAGCTCATGAGGATGCTCTCGGAGTCAAGAGATGAGCTTTATCAGTCCAGTAATTTGCATGTGTTCGCAGCCTCAGTTATAATTATCTGTCTCATCTTATGAATTATGATTCACTATTCATCTGTATTTCCATTGAGGTAATTATGCATATATGCAGTATAGATGGAAAGGCTTGGGCCGAAATGTTTACGTGGCAGCATCAAGAGCATCAAGAGCATCAAGAGCATCAAGAGCATCAAGAGCATCAAGAGCATCAAGCGCATCAAGAGCATCAAGCGCATCAAGCGCATCAAGAGCATCAAGAGCATCAAGAGCATCAAGAGCATCAAGAGCATCAAGAGCATCAAGAGCATCAAGCGCATCAAGCGCATCAAGAGCATCAAGAGCATCAAGAGCATCAAGAGCATCAAGAGCATCAAGAGCATCAAGAGCATCAAGCGCATCAAGAGCATCAAGAGCATCAAGAGCATCAAGAGCATCAAGCGCATCAAGCGCATCAAGAGCATCAAGAGCATCAAGAGCATCAAGAGCATCAAGAGCATCAAGAGCATCAAGCGCATCAAGAGCATCAAGAGCATCAAGAGCATCAAGAGCATCAAGAGCATCAAGCGCATCAAGCGCATCAAGAGCATCAAGCGCATCAAGCGCATCAAGCGCATCAAGAGCATCAAGAGCATCAAGAGCATCAAGAGCATCAAGCGCATCAAGAGCATCAAGAGCATCAAGAGCATCAAGAGCATCAAGAGCATCAAGAGCATCAAGCGCATCAAGCGCATCAAGAGCATCAAGAGCATCAAGAGCATCAAGAGCATCAAGAGCATCAAGCGCATCAAGCGCATCAAGAGCATCAAGCGCATCAAGCGCATCAAGAGCATCAAGCGCATCAAGCGCATCAAGCGCATCAAGAGCATCAAGAGCATCAAGAGCATCAAGAGCATCAAGAGCATCAAGAGCATCAAGAGCATCAAGAGCATCAAGCGCATCAAGCGCATCAAGAGCATCAAGCGCATCAAGAGCATCAAGCGCATCAAGCGCATCAAGCGCATCAAGAGCATCAAGAGCATCAAGAGCATCAAGAGCATCAAGCGCATCAAGAGCATCAAGAGCATCAAGAGCATCAAGAGCATCAAGAGCATCAAGCGCATCAAGCGCATCAAGAGCATCAAGCGCATCAAGCGCATCAAGAGCATCAAGCGCATCAAGCGCATCAAGAGCATCAAGAGCATCAAGAGCATCAAGCGCATCAAGCGCATCAAGAGCATCAAGAGCATCAAGAGCATCAAGAGCATCAAGAGCATCAAGAGCATCAAGCGCATCAAGAGCATCAAGAGCATCAAGAGCATCAAGAGCATCAAGCGCATCAAGCGCATCAAGAGCATCAAGAGCATCAAGAGCATCAAGAGCATCAAGAGCATCAAGCGCATCAAGAGCATCAAGAGCATCAAGAGCATCAAGAGCATCAAGAGCATCAAGCGCATCAAGAGCATCAAGAGCATCAAGAGCATCAAGAGCATCAAGAGCATCAAGCGCATCAAGCGCATCAAGAGCATCAAGAGCATCAAGAGCATCAAGAGCATCAAGAGCATCAAGAGCATCAAGAGCCGCAGGAGTAGGAAGGAAGGAAATATGCTTAACTATAATTCGTAAGGATGATGAGGATTGAGTAGTTCTACTACACCAGACAGCTGATGGATCCTGCAAGTAAAATAGTGTGTTGATCATGCTGGTCTAGTGGAAGACACACGGGATGTGCAGCGCCTGTCTCCCCGCAAGAGGACAAGTATTTTTACTGGAAATCAACAGCGGACCAATTTGCTTCCCGCACTCCCAGAATCGCTGGATGTTCCAGCCAGCGGAGGGAGAATTGCATTTTCATATGTCCAATATTTCCGCCTGGAGGCTGCTGTGAGGTAATGCTCTTGTCCCCACATTCTCAAAGCTCCTACTTACCATTAACTCGACAGATATGATCTTCCCAGAGTCTTTATTTTACATTTGTGCTCTCCTTTTCTGAAATATATTTTGTTGGGTTGTATAAGTAGGTTTTAGCTACGATGAGGAGGCCTGGCCGAGAGTCCGGACCGCAGGAATGTTGATCCTCAGAATCAACGCAAGGTAACCCTCAAGGGTCATGTGGGTCGGTGATCAGCGCTGTTAAGTCACACCCGACAGGTCATCGGTTCAATTCTTGACAGGACAACGTTTGGGGAACTTGTCTTTTCACCTGATGGATCTGTTCTACCAGTAAAAAGATATCAGGGAGTTATGCAACTGTTGTGGGTTGTATCTTGGGAAAGCTCAGTGGTTGGCCTGGAGGGTTCAAGACCCAAACAGGGTTCTTGTCCCCCTCGACTTTGAGGAACTAAACCTTAGTCATGTTGACATTAATGGCGAGGATTTACGCCAGAAACAGACCTCACCTCAGAGGGAGAAAGCCCACTTTCCGCCTCTCATGAACCAGCAAAGCCAAGCTGGCTACTTAAGCCCGCAAATAACGCTAGAATATTTTGTTCGCGCCAACAGTAGGAAGAACGAGGGTTGCTGGGGCCCAATAGCTTGAACACAAAGGGAGAGTAGCCTGTCACATCGGCATTTAGGTTTCTACTACCATGAAATCCTATGACATTAAATCAGTGGAGTTGTGTCGTTACATCATGAACTTTGAGCCAACGCTGCCTATGTTAAGCAGTCGTCAGGGATGACTACACACCGCTGGGAAATCTTAATCAGAAAGGGAGACTGCCAAAGCGAGCATTTCAAAGCCCTGAATACATTACAGGAGAATCGACAGACGTCAGGTGAGGAGCGATCAAGTTGTTGTACACTTCAGGGAGCTTACATGGAAGACTGGGCCCCTGAAGACTTGGGTCAGGTGGTCAAGAGCGTTAGGAAGATATTTGCACCTTTGGATTTGTCGACAAATGTGTCCTATCAAATAATAAGAAATTTCCATGAAAATATGTCAACTGCAAAAATGTTTCCTTTCCCTTGCAAATATTATATATGATATCCAGACCATAATTACAAAAACAGCATTTCAAATAACCTGATGATTATCATAGAATTTTCATACAGTGATTATCATTAGAGAGGTGACGTCTTTTGAAAAACAAATTGTTTAAGCTTGATCAAGAGGGCCTATAGGCACAGTTGTGTATAAACATTGGCGGTGAAAATATTTCTTCGAAGACACGTGCCGGAGGACGCGGAGACGGTAGCACAGTGTTAGAGGTGTGGAGAGCCTCCTCCTTCAGAAACAAACCCCAGCACATGTGCAACAGTTGTGGTAGCCGCACTTCGAGGAGGTTTTCAAATAAGAGTTGTGAGAGCAATATTCCGCCAGCCTGACCCGTTGCGAGGCGTGACAGTGGTTGGGCCCACATTCCTACATCACATGACCCCGCTAGGACTTTGGGGAAAATGCTATTAACAAGCAACTATCGTTAGAACCACCATAATCCAACGATCTTTCTAACCGGTATTTACCCAGGTCCTTCCTGAATCTAAATTTGTTCAACTTATTTATATTCAGTTGAATCCCAGGTTGTGTGTTTTTAACCATGACGTGGTGATGTGGTTTATGGTGTGTGCTTGGGAGTACCAAATGTATGAATCCTCTTGATGGCTCCTACTGACTTTCGTCCAATTTGAAAGTCTATTTAGATCATCTTGATTTGTCTTCTGAATATATTTTCCTCCCTATTTTTGAATGATATGCAAGTTTACAAATGTGGCTGCTCAGTCGTGAAACTAAATCTCACATAGGTAAATATGATACATTATTTACCTATATATCATACTTACATAGGTAAAAGTGCTTCAGGAGTGTCTGGTGAGGCACTTTTGGACAAAGCACCGATGGAAATTTGACTATTTTCACACCCTCGGCCCCGTCTCATGTCTCCAAGCTCTCACTTACTGCGAACTACTGTCCACACTTGAATCTTGTTTCCTCTCGCCTTCCCTG
Organism: Procambarus clarkii; assembly: GCF_040958095.1. Classification (NCBI taxonomy): domain Eukaryota; kingdom Metazoa; phylum Arthropoda; class Malacostraca; order Decapoda; family Cambaridae; genus Procambarus; species Procambarus clarkii. The sequence goes on along the minus strand of NC_091209.1, from coordinate 6,265,229 downwards.
CTGGCTGCTGGCAACTGTCTCCCTGACACACAGTTGGACGAGAGCTCCTCTACCACTCCACTCCCTCAAAAGCCCACTCCAGAGTGTCTGCGCCACATAGCTGCTTCCACTTCTGATGTCTCTTCCACTCTCTTGAACACTCAACGGCGTTTACCCGAATTCTGGCAATCCTTTCTCCTCGCCAAGAGATTTGCAGGAATTGTGTAGTGTAAAGTACTCTGAGGAAGGTTATGTGTCTCACGTGAACGACAGCTCCTGCCTGCCCGTTCATGGGGCGACAGCTCCTGCCTGCCCGTTCATGGGGCGACAGCTCCTGCCTGCCCCTTCAGGGGGTGACAGCTCCTGCCTGCCCGTTCATGGGGCGACAGCTCCTGATTGTCCGTTCATGGGGTGACAGCTCCTGCCTGCCCCTTCAGGGGGCGACAGCTCCTGCCTGCCCCTTCAGGGGGTGACAGCTCCTGCCTGCCCCATCAGGGGGTGACAGCTCCTGCCTGCCCGTTCATGGGGCGACAGCTCCTGCCTGCCCGTTCATGGGGCGACAGCTCCTGCCTGCCCGTTCATGGGGTGACAGCTCCTGCCTGTCCGTTCATGGGGTGACAGCTCCTGCCTGCCCGTTCATGGAGCGACATCTCCTGCCTGCCCGTTCATGGGGCGACAGCTCCTGCCTGCCCGTTCATGGGGCGACAGCTCCTGCCTGCCCGTTCATGGGGTGACAGCTCCTGCCTGCCCCATCAGGGGGTGACAGCTCCTGCCTGCCCGTTCATGGGGTGACAGCTCCTGCCTGCCCGTTCATGGGGCGACAGCTCCTGCCTGCCCGTTCATGGGGTGACAGCTCCTGCCTGCCCCATCAGGGGGTGACAGCTCCTGCCTGCCCGTTCATGGGGTGACAGCTCCTGCCTGCCCGTTCATGGGGCGACAGCTCCTGCCTGCCCGTTCATGGGGTGACAGCTCCTGCCTGCCCCATCAGGGGGCGACAGCTCCTGCCTGCCCGTTCATGGGGTGACAGCTCCTGCCTGCCCGTTCATGGGGCGACAGCTCCTGCCTGCCCGTTCATGGGGTGACAGCTCCTGCCTGCCCGTTCATGGGGCGACAGCTCCTGCCTGTCCGTTCATGGGGTGACAGCTCCTGCCTGCCCGTTCATGGGGCGACAGCTCCTGCCTGTCCGTTCATGGGGCGACAGCTCCTGCCTGCCCGTTCATGGGGCGACAGCTCCTGCCTGTCCGTTCATGGGGTGACAGCTCCTGCCTGCCCGTTCATGGGGTGACAGCTCCTGCCTGTCCGTTCATGGGGTGACAGCTCCTGCCTGCCCGTTCATGGGGCGACAGCTCCTGCCTGCCCGTTCATGGGGCGACAGCTCCTGCCTGCCCCTTCAGGGGGTGACAGCTCCTGCCTGCCCCATCAGGGGGTGACAGCTCCTCCCTGCCCCATCAGGGGGTGACAGCTCCTGCCTGCCCCATCAGAGGGTGACAGCTCCTGCCTGCCCCATCAGGGAGTGACAGCTCCTGCCTGCCCCATCAGGGAGTGACAGCTCCTGCCTGCACCATCAGGGGGGGGGGGTGACTGCTCCTGCCTGCCCCATCAGAGGGGTGACAGCTCCTGCCTGCCCCATCAGGGGGTGACAGCTCCTGCCTGCACCATCAGGGGGGGTGACAGCTCCTGCCTGCACCATCAGGGGGTGACAGCTCCCTGCCTGCACCATCAGGGGGTGACAGCTCCTGCCTGCCCCATCAGGGAGTGACAGCTCCCTGCCCCATCAGGGGGGTGACAGCTCCTGCCTGCCCCATCAGGGAGTGACAGCTCCCTGCCCCATCAGGGGGGTGACAGCTCCTGCCTGCCCCATCAGGGGGGTGACAGCTCCTGCCTGCCCCATCAGGGGGTGACAGCTCCTGCCTGCCCCATCAGGGAGTGACAGCTCCCTGCCCCATCAGGGGGGTGACAGCTCCTGCCTGCCCCATCAGGGAGTGACAGCTCCCTGCCCCATCAGGGGGGTGACAGCTCCTGCCTGCCCCATCAGGGGGGTGACAGCTCCTGCCTGCCCCATCAGGGGGGTGACAGCTCCTGCCTGCCCCATCAGGGGGTGACAGCTCCTGCCTGCCCCATCAGGGGGGTGACAGCTCCTGCCTGCCCCATCAGGGGGGTGACAGCTCCTGCCTGCCCCATCAGGGGGGTGACAGCTCCTGCCTGCCCCATCAGGGGGGTGACAGCTCCTGCCTGCCCCATCAGGGGGTGACAGCTCCTGCCTGCCCCATCAGGGGGGTGACAGCTCCTGCCTGCCCCATCAGGGGGTGACAGCTCCTGCCTGCCCCATCAGGGGGGTGACAGCTCCTGCCTGCCCCATCAGGGGGGTGACAGCTCCTGCCTGCCCCATCAGGGGGGTGACAGCTCCTGCCTGCCCCATCAGGGGGTGACAGCTCCTGCCTGCCCCATCAGGGGGGTGACAGCTCCTGCCTGCCCCATCAGGGGGTGACAGCTCCTGCCTGCCCCATCAGGGGGGGTGACAGCTCCTGCCTGCCCCATCAGGGGGTGACAGCTCCTGCCTGCCCCATCAGGGAGAGACAGCTCCTGGTGTTTCTCACATTTCTTTCGTTGAATTATATGTTGAATCACTTCGTGCATTTTCTTGATGAATCTCAATATTCAGTCTGTATGTTTGCTACCAATGATTCTAGCAAAATATTCTCTATATTTCTTATAACCTTTACTTGAGAGGTTGAAAAATTGACTCCCCAAAAGTTCATTTCGCAGTTTTGTTATAACCCGACGGTGCATTTCGTTGGTCCTGTCAACATTTCGAAAGGCAGAGTAGAAGTGAATACAATTTAGCTGGAGCAACTGAACGTATAACCGAGAGTGAGGTAAAGTGTCACATGGACCAATAGACCCACTCTTCCTCTCCCAGTTGGAACATCTTCTATGTTCCACCTGTACAAGAAGTTGTACAAGACGTTGGAACATCTTCTATGTTCCACCTGTACAAGAAGTTGTACAAGAAGTTGGAACATCTTCTATGTTCCACCTGTACTAGAAGTTGTACAAGAAGTTGGAACATCTTCTATGTTCCACCTGTACAAGAAGTTGGAACATCTTCTATGTTCCAACTGGAAGAGGAAGAGCCAACCAAACACACAAGACGTACATTAATTATAGCCTGCAAGCACAAGTGCTGAGGCAGTGAGGCAGAAATTCCTACACAAAGTGTACTTCATGTCTGGCTTCGTCGTAATGGCAAGCATAACTGCATCAGGCATGGCCTTAAGAACAAAAAATAGATAACTACAGACAACTTTTCTTGGCCCAAACAACACAGCTCCTATTTACATCCACCCAAACTTATTCATGTCTAACCTACGCTTGAAACAAGCCAGTGATCCCACATTGTCTATCATGTTACGCTAATTTGTTCCATAAATCAACAACCATGTTTCCGAACCAGTATTTACCCAGATCTCTCCTGAATCTAAACATATGTAATTTATATCCATTGTTTAATCCACTGATGGTTCCGTAGGGACGGAATAAACATAATAGATTTATATATACAAATTCAACAAATTCTCTAAAATACGAAGCACTACGAGGTTGTTATAACAATAATAGTATTAGTTGTAAAGTTTCCAAGCTCACAAACTGTTAAATATATGTAAACTACGCCAACATGTTTATGGAAATACAGGCTCCGTAAACGGCTGTGCGCGAGTGCTTGATGAATTCTACCCCAAAACACAAGGGGTAGAATTCAGCAAGCACTCGATAAACTCACCCACGACAACTCACCAGTAACTTATAACTAATAATGAAAAGATCCATTACTTCAGTGTATTTGTCTTTGTCCTCCCTGTGAACGCGACGGTGACGACGACAAGAGCAATCTTCCGAAGGACGAGGACTGTCATGACGGCCGCCAGGAGGAGACCACAGACGACATCGAGCATGAGGAACTCCACCCAAGAGAGACTGGCAGCTGGAGACCTCAGGTGGGGCGCCCCCTTGTGTCGGATGACATACTCCGTCCAGTACACCGCCAGATCTTGTGGCGTCTCCACCTGGTCCTTCAGCGCTCTCGACATGTTTTCTATCTTCCTCTTGTACCTGTACAATGTTAATATTTATTTACATTTATGAAAATTTGTATACTAGAACGGGGTAACCGGCTTTGCCCGGGTCTCTTTGTCTCCTCCACAAACCTTTCTTTCCAATTTTTTTCCACCCCTCTAAACTCAGCCACACAGACTACCAGACAACGCGAGACAAGACCGCAAACACAAACTCACAGACAAAATGGGTTAATATAAACTCAACGACTCACAAACACAAGAATTCACACAAACGCAATTTCAAAAAGGTTCTTGATTCATGTTTTACAATGTTCAAAACAAGCCTTTTTGTATTTGAATCTCAAACTAACTTTAGATAGCTTGGCGCATCAAACACACTGGGGTACCCAGTACGGTAACCGCTTGACCATGGACAACTGTATAAAAATGTTGGAAGTATGGAGGCTTTATATATATATATTTTATTCAAGAGTTGGAGTGAAACTTTGGTCTGACTCCACTATCTTACTTTACCTATATTTGATTATTATTAATATAGTTTAACGTGAACTTAAGCCTTTAATACTAACCTTGAGTTATTAATGATTTCCTGAATGGTGTAAACGATAAGATCAGCTGATAGTTCATCCCAGTTCAGGTACAAGCCAATACCCTTGTTGGCAATATTTTGGGCATTCCTGGGCTGGTCCCCGTGGATGGGTAAGGCCAGGATGGGCTTAGCATGGTAGATGGCCTCCTGGGTGCCCAGAAGACCTCCGTGGCTCATAAACATCTTGACACGAGGATCACCTACGGGAGATTGTTTTATGTTGCAGAGTGGTAAGGAACTAACAAACCAAGTGCTAAACACGAAAAGCTATGTAGCACTGCGTCAACAGCTTTAAATATTCATTTTGAGAGCAGAAAAACAATGGTGTCAAAGGAGCCAGATTCGCGGAGGATTTTATCAAGGGACAATTGACCAACAGAAACATTGCAAAGGCAAAAATTTCAATCATTCTGAAAAATCAGAGTATTCCATGAGGAGGCCCGCCACCGTCAATGGAACAATACTGTCTGACAATAAGGTGCAAGTCTCTCTTCCTTAATGTGCTCACGAGTTAATCGTGTTTCGAAGACATATCAATCTAGCCGGAAATGTTACCCACTGCCTGTCTCCTTTGGCGGATGAAAGCCATGTGGATTGGTAATATTTGGAAGTAACATGATTCTTGAGGTTATTTTGAGATGATTTCGGGGCGTTAGTGTCCCCGCGGCCCAGTCCTCGACCAGGCCTCCACCCCTAGGAAGCAGCCCGTGACAGCTGACTAACACCCAGGTACCTATTTTACTGCTTGGTAACAGGGGCATAGGGTGAAAGAAACTCTGCCCATTGTTTCTTGCCGGCGCCTGGGATTGAACCCGGGACCACAGGATCACAAGTCCAGCGTACTGTCCGCTCGGCCGATCAGCTCCCATATATATGGAAGATATCCTCAATAACTAACTATCCGTCCAACGGTCGCGCATCCAATTATGAATAATCGGGTAGAATTTCGAGGTAGGAATTCGTTTGAGAAATGAGATAGGCACGAACCTCTGCTTTGAGAGCGGCGTCCGGGTGCTTGGTAAAAACATCCCCCATATGGATTGGAAGCAAAAGTCGAGTGTCTTGTATCTGCTAAAGATGATGAATACCCAATGATGGACATCGATCTCCAAGAGTTGCGAAGGGTTAATGGATTCTAGAGGAAGAGGGGAATAGTGGCCTGCTAGATATCCATAACACCTCGGGGATAACGTAACAGATATCCCTAAACCAACGTTACATTACACATTACAACAATAACCTCTCTCAAAACATCAACACCTTATACACTAACTTAAAATATCCTGTTGAGGCATCCAGGGCTTTATCAGAACATTGTCTGACACTCCAGGAAGGGCGCCTTCGTACTTCCAGATAACTCGCTGGTCAAGTCTGCTGAAGGCCTGGATGAAGAGATCGCGGTACTTCGCGGGCATTTTGGTGCCCTTGGTAATGGAACCCAAGCTGAAGTACACGACGCCAGCCTCCCCGGCACCCTCCATCCACGAATCTAAATCCTGTTGCAAACAAATCGAATAATATATTACTAAGTAAACTTTACAAGTTGCACTTTATTTCTTAAGTAAATACAGCCTTACTATACCACCGCTGGGATAGTGAGTTAAAGTAACATGACTGGGATAGTGAGTGACTATACCATGACTGGGATAATGAGTAACTATACCATGGCTGAACGACATAATACATAGCATAGCTGCTCTTGTAAGAAAGTTGACGCATGTTTTCCATAAGTTAAATATGAAAAGAAGGCGCCTAGCCAGGAAGACTATATTGCACTCTGTGTCACACAGTGTTAAACAAAGTATATATATTTCACTCTGGATGCCAATACGAGAATTTTTTTTTTTTTTTTTTTTTTTTTTATATTATTTTCTACCACAGACGTGGCCACACATTTACAATGCTAACCAGCATATATACATTTTCTTCTGTCCTCCATGGACAGGGTTAGAGAAGTGTTAAACATACAGTTCAAGGGTTTATTGAACACTCAACCACAGAAGGTGATTCGGTGCTTTTAAAATGCTAAGCTAACCTACATACGTAAATACATAGATACACAGATTTACGTATGCCCTACATAAAGTATTAGATGTGTCTTTTACATAGTGTCATTAATGTACATTCAAAAAGGTGAAATGTAATTCTGATCAGCTTCCATATATGCTTTATACCCATACATATACATACACACACACACATGCATTCACATACATTTGTCTCATTTACCCTGACAGGGTGAGGTAGCTGATAAAGAAACTAGTGTGCAATTAAGCACTTAATCACTGAAGGTGATGAAGGTGCTTTTACAAGCTCAGGTTATATAGTTACATCACATACATACATTGTATGATTGATACATTACATGGTCAATTTTGGATACAAGTCCAATATATCATCAAGTGTTCCAGTACTCATATAGTAACTACAGAGTTCAGCATACCTTAGCCCAGGAGGGCGAAAGTCAGTCAGTATTGGACACTCTACAATATAATGTTCAAGAGAGTGCATGTTTTCTCTTTCACAAAGTTGACACATTGTGTACTCGACATTTGGGTTTTGAGAAAGCTGCCAGATACGTCTATATCCCAGGCGTATTCTGGCCACTATAACATCACATTGCCGGGTTCTTGTTCTATTAGTCCCATATGTGAATGTCTCCTCACGATATCTATCATAATATTTAATGCTACAACTTTCAGGTCTTTGAGAATTTGTTAGGTCGGTGAGATTTTCATTAGATATTTGTTTAAGTATTCTCTTTGTCACTGCTAATGAAACACCCATATCAATTTCTACCACTGGTTTTCTGCAGGCTGACTTAGAAAGCATATCAACAGTGTCATGCCTTGAGATGCCAACATGTGATGGTATCCATAGGAAAATACGAGAATTGAAAGATTCAAGTCGAGAGTTATCAAATGCAACAGACTCAGTGAGGGGGAATTATTGAGGGATGTTAATTCAAAGTAACATTAGGAAAACAATTCATATTTTACCCTGAAAAGCAGGACACTATGTGGGTAGGTGCGGGACTGTTAGTGTAATAATACAGTTGTGACAGTAAGGTACACGCAAAACTTTCCTTATTAAAACCACTCAATAGCTCGGTCGATGGAGCTTCGGCCTCACACGTGTGGAGTCCCCGGTTCGAGTCTCCTAGAGCCCCAGGTGAATGGTAAGGTACACGTCTCTGTCATTATGTGGTCATTGGCTACTCGTGTGTTACTGATATATAACCCAGACTGTCGAAGGCTACAGGAACAGGTCACATATATAACTACATAATTAGGCGTACATAAGTTGGTATCAGGCCGACAGAGGATTCCGGCGTGACTGGTATATCTATAGACAATTCCTACTCTAGCTCTATTCTTCAAATATATAGAAGCACCCAGATAAACTTGAAACGTTCCTGCACATGATATAGAATGTAAGCTGCTGTAGGACCAAATTATAAGTGGATTAAGATTTGTGGCATGTTTCTGGGCTCAACTAACCTGTGGCAGCGGGTTGCCTGGTCGACAGTGTAGGGCGCCCACCTCCACCTGGGAGGGCAGGAGAGGGTATGGCATGTCCAAACTAAAGTGGGTATTTAACAGCGTCAAGCTCTGATTCCTCGTCAACTCCTTGAGCGGAGGCAGGTTTGGGAACAGGGATGAAATCTTCGCGGAAAACAGATTAAAAAAAATGTATCATATGAAAAACAAAATTGCCTGCATAATATTTGGGGTTAGTAAACAATCAAATACTGCATAAAAAGGATATGTAAAAATACCGTTCACATGGATGCACACAACTTTACCTATATAGGTAAACTAGATGAGTACTGGGCGGTGGCTGACTTCACCCGATAATTCAGACACACTCTTCAACACATTTAAATACATGATTTAAAGGTAGAAACCCTCTAAATATATGCCTGTAAAACACATGTGAAATGAACTTTTTATCTGCAAAGGAAATAAAATAAGGGAATATATATATATATATATATATATATATATATATATATATATATATATATATATATATATATATATATATATATATATATATATATATATATGTCGTACCTAGTAGCCAGAACGCACTTCTCGGCCTACTATGCAAGGCCCGATTTGCCTAATAAGCCAAGTTTTCCTGAATTAATATATTTTCTCTAATTTTTTTCTTATGAAATGATAAAGCTACCCATTTCATTATGCATGAGGTCAATTTTGTTTTATTGGAGTTAAAATTAACGTAGATATATGACCGAACCTAACCAACCCTACCTAACCTAACCTAACCTATCTTTATAGGTTAGGTTAGGTTAGGTAGCCAAAAAAGTTAGGTTAGGTAGGTTAGGTAGTCGAAAAACAATTAATTCATGAAAACTTGGCTTATTAGGCAAATCGGGCCTTGCATAGTAGGCTGAGAAGTGCGTTCTGGCTACTAGGTACGACATATATATATATATATATATATATATATATATATATATATATATATATATATATATATATATATATATATATATATATATATATATATATATATATATATATATAAAATGGCAGTATCTGTCTTCCTGTTCGAGGGTGAAGGCCACGCACTTGGGGACAGCTTCACCCCCCCCCCAAACCACCTATGACATTCCCGATATAATCACTATTAATTCTGCAGAGCTTAATGAGGCTAGCCACAAGCGTCTGACCTCCAAGCTGGTACACACAGACACATTCTCTTTTGTAAAACAATGTCTGAAACAGAATCCCGGAGGGTGTTACTCATTGCAACGGATCTCATACCACAAACTATCTTTAACACGGCACAGAGAGAGATACACAAAATTAAAATGGTTTAACGACGTCAAACATTACACGTAGCCAGGGATGTACGTGAAAGTAAAATATAAATTACCTTATTTTGAAGTTTGGGAAGATAATACCAATGATTATAAAAGAAGGGGAAGAGCAGGTGGGCCGCCGTGTTGGCGAGACGTTGGTACACGTTCCACGGGGGAGGGATTGTGGCCAACAGCGAGGGTGTGAAGGCTGGGTTCTGGACGTTGCCCAACATGGCACTCTGCATTGGGTCCATGCCTGGTGCGGCAACGGTGATGAAGGGCATCTCGTGGAGGAACGGGTGCGACATCTGTTGAGAGGGAAATACACAGCGGGTTTTAGCTTCCTATACATGTGGTGGAGGTGCAGTAATGTGGTGGAGGCTGACTCCACACACAGTTTCAAGTGTACATATGATAGAGCCCAGTAGGCTCAGGAATCTGTACAACAGTTGATTGACAGTTGAGAGGCGGGACCAAAGAGCCAGTGTAACACCACTCTAATGTGTACCACCGCTATAATGGAACACCACTATAATGGATACTAAACTAATAATGTAAACACTACTTACCCTGAGTAAAACTTCCACATCGGTTGCACTTGGTAACACTGTTATGAGCTGACATATGATGGTTACACCGGAACTAAAGCGTACCCTGCCAACAAGGAAATGCTAACACAGGATTAAATACGCTGCCACCATCTGCCTTTGACCATTGAGACTATATCAAGCAACGAGGCAAGAAACATTGCTTGACTTGGAGAGTACTTTCTATGACTGTCATTAATTATGAAAACGGTTGTCAGCCACTATATCCAAAAGGCTAAGAGGATTCAACAATTGACACAGACGGGAAATTTAACATGAGTTTATTAAGACCAAAATTATGTCAATCACCACTTATAAATCCTACTCTAACACTGGCAAAAATTTAAGAAATTTGGACATGGAACAAAACCTCAGAGATCACACACAGTACCTTAAGACCTCTGTCTCTCCCTCTGTTACCTCCCGATGTTCTCCACAGCCCTCTCTGGACCCCGGTGTCCGGCACTCTGTCCTTACTAAGTACCTACTGGACCTCTATATACAACCCCCACTGGAGGAGGGGAGAGATCTGCTGTTGCTACCCAGATCAGAAATGCTAGGGGGGTCGGCCACACGTGCACAAACACTTAAACACTATTTCAATAAGCTTGTTTGACATTCACCATACACTCTTCAGGAGAGGAGTTATTAATTACGTGTGTGACTGACCTCTGACCTGGCCAAAAGGGGGAGATCCATGGATGTTTACACATAAGAATCTGGAGTCTAATTCCCTTGCAATGTTTGACCAGAGTATCATGAAATATTACATACTTGAAACTATGCTGACTAAGACTAACCCAGGAATTTTTTTAATCAACATACAAGAGAATCCGGAGGTCATCTGGGCTGACCTCTTGGAGAAGGACTTCCCTGGGTGTGAACTCTAAGGGGGGGGGAGGTCATGGGTGTTACACCAGAGCTCAAC
>NC_091209.1:6184239-6251739 GCF_040958095.1 Procambarus clarkii | reverse complement strand
GTCTCGAACAAGGGAACACAGGTGGAAGCTGAGTATTTAACTTAACCATAGAGACATTAGAAATAATTGTTTTACTGTCTGAATATTGAACAAATGGAACGCCCTTAGAAGTAAAATGGTTTAGGCTGATTCCCTGCACTGTTTTAAAGGTAGATATGAATCTTATAGGATTTGTAGTTGATTGAAAGTTGAGATGGGGAACCATCGATTCAAAGCTCAACATCCGCAGGAATTCCCACATTAGCACACAGGCAAGAGTAAGGAAAAGCTCATAGAGTACATATAGTAGGTAGAAGCTATCCTATCAGTCCCACACCAGGTCATTCTGTTCAGCCTCAGTTAAACCATCGACGCGCCTTGACGTGAAGCGCACTCACCAATTTCGTTTTGTAGGACTTTAAACATGTTAATATGTTCAATGTCCATGAAATTGATTCCTGAAAAATGTTGAATAATTCTTCTTGACGTAGAGAAGTCCGGGAGACTGGAGAGAATCTCGACCTGAGGTAGAGAGACCACAAAGGAGAAAGTGAATTAGTGCTTCGACATCTCTCGTGTTGTGGTGAGTTATGTCACTCAACTAATATTTTATGTCTATCACTCAAAGCTTCTGTCTATCACTCATCTCACAGGTTCTGTCACTCACTCTTCTCGTGTCTATCGTTCAACTCACAGGTTCTGTCTATCACTTACCTCACAGGTTCTGTCACTCACTCTTCTCGTGTCTATCGTTCAGCTCACAGGTTCTGTCTATCACTTACCTCACAGGTTCTGTCACTCACTCTTCTCGTGTCTATCGTTCAGCTCACAGGTTCTGTCTATCACTTACCTCACAGGTTATGTCTAACTTTTGTGGTGAATAATGTCTTTAAGGACTATAGTACACTATTAATTTGTTCCTGTGTCATCAGGAATACGTATGAGGGTTGCTGATGTTCTCTATGTGAATTAAACATCAGTTTAACAGTAACGTTAAGCTCTTAAGATATAATTTCACCATTAACCCCTAAACTGTAAAATTTCAAAGCACTAAATCGAAGTGTATACCCGCCAAACACACACCGAAACTACGACGTTGGTACAACGTTCGAACAAGTTTTAACACCTCCTAACCAGTTATAACAACCAATATAGCAAGTTGTAACAACGTTCTAATACGTCATAAACACGTTAAGCCAAGATGTAACAACTTTATTACAAGTTGTAACAAGCGGAAAATAGAGACAGTTTCGGTTTGTGTTTCCAGGGTATATCTATAAATAATTAACAAATCAAGAGAGAGAAAAAAGAGCAAATAACTATTTCAGCACTGAGAGGGTTACACAGTAAGTATATCTTATCAAAATCTAATCATTCTTATCAATATATCTCATCACAAGCAGGAGATAGGAAACAATATCTGACCCTACACAACAGGGGCGAGAGCGCTCTTTGATATATAGCATATCTGAGGAATGATAACGCAACTGCATTCCATACTGATAGAAATATTTTCAAGGTCAGTTTCACAGGAATGATATTAGCTAACCTGAGTCACTGTAGCTCACTTTCATTGACACAAAACCGCTGGGATAACGCAGATAGATGTATTCAGAGGGCGGTACTCCCCCTCCCCCCCCCCTAAACACACACACACACACACACACACACCTAAACACACACACATACCCAGACCCTCACAAACACACACACACACACACACACAGTGTGTGTGTGTGTGTGTGTGTGAGATAGAGAAAGATAGATAGAAAGATAGAGAAGGGAGAGGAGGAGGTGGTGTAGCTTTGCTACTAAGAGAAGGTTGGAGTTTCGAAGAGATGGTAATTCAGAACTGTGAAGGTTTCAGTGACTACATATCAGGCACCATAGCAACTGGAGGACAGAAAATTATAGTAGTAGTCATATATAACCCCCCACCGAATGTCAGAAGACCCAGACAGGAATATGATAGAAACAACTTGGCCACCATCAATATAATAGAGAGAGCAGCTTCTGTGGCTAGCAGGAACGGATCCAGGCTACTAATCATAGGAGACTTCAACCATGGAAAGATAGATTGGGGGAATAGAGACCCACATGGAGGCCCAGACACATGGAGAGCTAAGCTGCTGGATGTGACAACAAGAAACTTTCTAAGTCAACACGTCAAGGGACCGACAAGAACGAGAGGAGGGGATGAACCAGCCTTGCTTGATCTGATATTTACCCTAAATGAGTCGGATATAAGGGAAGTTAAGTTGGAAGCCCCCTTGGGAATGAGTGATCATAGTGTACTGAGCTTTGAGTACCTGGTTGAGCTAGGAATTATCACCCACAATAAAGAACTGGGAAACAAAGGGCTGGCGTACCGAAAGGGAAACTATGAGGAGATGAATAAATTTCTATGGGATATACATTGGGACACAGAACTCGGAACCAAGTCTGTACAAGACATGATGGACTATGTCACCCAAAAATGTCAGGAGGCTGTAAGCAGGTTTGTCCCAGCCCAACAGGAAAAAACAGAGAAGCAAAGGAAGAATCCGTGGTTTAATAGGGAATGTATGAAAGCAAAGGAGCTGAACAAAAGGGCATGGAGGAACTTTCGTAATAACAGAACACCAGAAAGTAGAGAGAGATACCAGAGAACCAGGAACGAGTATGTTAGTGTGAGAAGAGCAGCTGAGAAAAGGTATGAAAATGATATAGCTAATAAAGCCAAGACCGAACCAAAGCTACTACACAGTCACATCAGGAGGAAGACAATAGTGAAGGAACAGGTGATGAAACTTAGGGTGGGCGAGGACAGGTACACAGAGAATGACAAAGAGGTGTGTGAAGAACTCAACAAAAGGTTCCAGGAGGTCTTTACAATAGAACAGGGAGAAGTCACGGTGCTAGGAGAGGTGGCAGCAAACCAGGTGACCTTGGAAAGGTTCGAAATTACAAGAGATGAGGTCAAGAAGCCCCTATTGGAGCTGGATGTGAGAAAAGCTGTTGGGCCGGATGGAATCTCACCATGGGTATTGAAAGAGTGTGCAGGAGCACTTTGCTTGCCACTCTCCATAGTGTATAGTAGGTCACTGGAAACGGGAGACCTACCAGAAGTATGGAAGACTGCTAATGTAGTACCAATATTTAAAAAGGGTGACAGACAAGAGGCACTGAACTACAGGCCAGTGTCCATAACTTGTATACCATGCAAGGTGATGGAGAAGATTGTGAGAAAAAACCTAGTAACACATCTGGAGAGAAGAGACTTCGTGACAACCCATCAACATGGGTTCAGGGAGGGTAAATCTTGCCTTACAGGCTTGATAGAATTCTATGATCAGGTGACAAAGATTAAGCAAGAAAGAGAAGGATGGGCGGACTGCATTTTTTTGGACTGTCGGAAAGCCTTTGACACAGTACCCCATAAAAGGTTGATGTATAAGCTGGAGAAACAGGCAGGAGTAACTGGTAGGGCGCTCCAGTGGATAAGGGAGTACCTAAGCAATAGGAAGCAGAGAGTTAGAGTGAGGGGTGAGACCTCAGAATGGCGGGAAGTCACAAGTGGAGTCCCACAGGGCTCTGTGCTTGGACCTATCCTGTTTCTGATATACGTAAATGATCTCCCAGAGGGTATAGACTCATTCCTCTCAATGTTTGCTGACGACGCCAAAATTATGAGAAGGATTAAGACAGAGGAGGACAGCTTGAGGCTTCAACAAGACCTGGACAAGCTGCAGGAATGGTCGAACAAATGGATGTTAGAGTTTAACCCAAGCAAATGTAATGTAATGAAGATAGGAGTAGGAAGCAGGAGACCAGATACAAGGTATCACTTGGGAGATGAAATACTTCAAGAGTCAGAGAGAGAGAAAGACCTGGGGGTTGATATCACGCCAGACCTGTCCCCTGAAGCTCATATCAAGAGGATAACATCAGCAGCATATGCCAGGTTGGCTAACATAAGAACGGCCTTTAGAAACTTGTGTAAGGAATCTTTCAGAACATTATATACCACATATGTCAGACCAATCCTGCAGTATGCGGCTCCAGCATGGAGTCCATATCTAGTCAAGCATAAGACTAAACTGGAAAAGGTTCAAAGGTTTGCCACCAGACTAGTACCCGAGCTGAGAGGTATGAGCTACGAGGAGAGACTACGGGAATTGAACCTCACTTCGTTGGAAGACAGAAGAGTTAGGGGGGACATGATCACCACATTCAAGATTCTCAAGGGAATCGACAGGGTTGATAAAGATAGGCTATTTAACACAAGGGGCACACGCACTAGGGGACACAGGTGGAAACTGAGTGCCCAAATGAGCCACAGAGATATTAGAAAGAACTTTTTTAGTGTCAGAGTGGTTGACAAATGGAATGCATTAGGAAGCAATGTGGTGGAGGCTGACTCCATACACAGTTTCAAGTGTAGATATGATAGAGCCCAATAGGCTCAGGAACCTGTACACCTGTTGATTGACGGTTGAGAGGCGGGACCAAAGAGCCAGAGCTCAACCCCCGCTAGCACAACTAGGTGAGTGCAACTAGGTGAGTACACACACACACACACCAGTACTGATTCTGGACAATACAAGTTTAATGAAATTGTGAACATTAAATCCCCATCTTAGAATATACAGACTCACTGTGATAAATATTCCTTGAAAAGCTCTTCATCCATTAAGCTGCTGCTTTTAAACTGTCATACGTGTGTCATAGTGTGTGTATGTCTTGGTTCGTACCCCGTGCAACCGGCACGTGTTAGTACGCCCCAACGTGCACCACCACCATGACCCCAAGTGACCCCACCTGGTGACCCCGGTCCGCCAGAGCCTCGGCTATGGGCACGAAGACGTTGCGATGGCTGGGCGAAGATGCCATCAACAGCATCAGGATCTTGTAAGACCTCTCCGGTGGCTTCAGCGTCGCTAAGACGCCCCCAGCCATCACCATGACCACCACCATCATCATCACCTGCACACGCATCCTGTCACGTGTCAATCACACCTGTCAAATTAGAAACTTGATGTTAGTGCTGTGTTAATATCTGATTAATTAGCACTACCGAGAACAATATACATAGCCTAAGGTCAAAAAGTTTTAACTATATTGGTTCGTTAATGACCTGATTAACCATCAATTGAATCGTCTTCACAGCCATTCAGTTGAGGGTTAATCAGGTCCTGAACGAGGCTTGCAACCATTGCAGGAAGAGAAACAGCCTCCACGTGGTTGTTGAGACTCACTTGTACCAAATCTAACTGGGCATTTCTAATTTAAAGTAGATTTCCAGTGTGTATATATATATGTATGTATATAGAGGGAAACGTAGTACACCTCAGTGTATTTGTACCTCTATAGAAGAGAGTGTTCCTGGGCCGAGCGCGGCACCCACCCCGTGAAGGCTGGACGACCACTGAACGTAAACAATGCTGAACCCGAATCCTATTTTTGGCGCCATCTCAGTTGCCAGGTCTCATTTCATCATTAATTTCATCACATGACCGACCTTTAATAACTAATGTAAGATATTCATATTATATATCTCTTTATATATTGAGTCGCATATGTAACAATACTTTCAACTAGCATATTTAGTAAAATTCATTCATTTCAGATATAATTTCTCGAGAATAATGAGCTCGTGATGGCAACACTTACAGTCTGGTTTTTTTTTTTCAAGGGTGTTGACTAATCATCGTGAGTTGTGTGTTTTCATCAGTCATCATAATACTTCTTTAATCATTTACTTAATAGCCATTCAGTACGAAAGTCTGTTACCTGACTACCAGGTGGTCAACAATACTAAATTTGACCAATAAATCAGTATTTTTTGGCTGACTTTTTATCTGACTAATTTTCTATCATTATTTAGAACTATATATCATTATTTAGAACTATATATCATTATTTAGAACTATATATCATTATTTAGAACTATATATCATTATTTAGAACTATATATCATTATTTAGAACTATATATCATTATTTAAAACTATCTGTCATCATTCAGAACTATCATTATTTCGAACTATTTATCATTATATATAAGTATCTATTATTATTCTATCATTATTTCTATCATCTTAAAACTTATTTCCATTATTGTTTACGGGATTCTGCAAACGATATATTATATATATATATATATATATATATATATATATATATATATATATATATATATATATATATATATAATATATATATATATATTATATATATTATATATATTATATTTATTATATTATATTATATATATTATATTATTATATATATTATATATATATATATATATATATATATATATATATATATATATATATATATATATATATATATATATATATATATATGTCGTACCTAGTAGCCAGAACGCACTTCTCAGCCTACTATGCAAGGCCCAATTTGCCTAATAAGCCAAGTTTTCATGAATTAATTGTTTTTCGACTACCTAACCTACCTAACCTAACCTAACCTAACTTTTTCGGCTACCTAACCTAACCTAACCTGTAAAGATAGGTTAGGTTAGCTTAGGTAGGGTTGGTTAGGTTCGGTCATATATCTACGTTAATTTTAACTCCAATAAAAAACAATTGACCTCATACATAATGAAATGGGTAGCTTTATCATTTCATAAGAAAAAAATTAGAGAAAATATGTTAATTCAGGAAAACTTGGCTTATTAGGCAAATCGGGCCTTGCATAGTAGGCTGAGAAGTGCGTTCTGGCTACTAGGTACGACATATATATATATATATATATATATATATATATATATATATCAGTGACTACATCACTCTATTAAAGCTCATTAATATCATTATCTCTTCATGACCTTTGAAACTGGTGGTGAGTGGGACTAGACAGGAAACTGTTAGTCTGGGTGGAGTGGGTGTAATTGGTCCTAAACTGATATTGGGTGGTGCTATTCCCGAAACTGATGGAGAGCGGCCCTAGGCACCAAACCAATTCTTGAGTAATAAATTAAACAGTCAAATAAGCATTATTCAAGGTAAAGAACATCTCAACGACGGGTCACGAGAGCAAACTTGAGACAAATGAGGCACAGATTTAGATGAAAGAGTCTTAGGTCGCAAATATCTATAGTTATCATAAGATAACCCGAGCTAATATGGTCATTCTATTGAATTTCTGACGATGGAGGCGTGGTCGTGGAGCTGGCGCAAGACTCTATACCTCTAACCAAGCACACACACAGACCACGAAACTGGGTTCGATTCCCGACCGAGACAAACAAATTGGAAGAGCTTTTCACCTCATGTCTTGTTCACCTAAGATATAGAAACCTGGGAATTAGACTGATGCTACGGGCTACAGCCTGGGGGTGAGAGATACATATATGTGATAGTAGATATGAGAGGAAAAATAGGTAGGGAGTCATAATATTAGACAGCCGATGGTCAGAAAGGCGGGGTCCAAGAACTAACAGCTCAATCCTGCAGGCGTAAATAGTAAATACACACACACACATACATCACTCTTTATCAGTAGTTTAACTGTTACTTCTCACAGGTATTAATAACAGTAAGGTCAAACACCTACTAACATATATCATGAGCCTGTTGATGGCTGTTGCTACTAATAAAACACCTGTTAATGGCTGTTGCTACTAATAAAACACCTGTTAATGGCTGTTGCTACTAATAAAACACCTGTTGATGGCTGTTGCTACTAATAAAACACCTGTTAATGGCTGTTGCTACTAAGAAAACACCTGTTAATGGCTGTTGCTACTAATAAAACACCTGTTGATGGCTGTTGCTACTAATAAAACACCTGTTAATGGCTGTTGCTACTAAGAAAACACCTGTTAATGACTGTTGCTACTAATAAAACACCTGTTAATGGCTGTCGCTACTAATAAAACACCTGTTAATGGCTGTTGCTACTAATAAAACACCTGTTAATGACTGTTGCTACTAATAAAACACCTGTTAATGGCTGTTGCTACTAATAAAACACCTGTTAATGGCTGTCGCTACTAATAAAACACCTGTTAATGGCTGTCGCTACTAATAAAACATATGTCGACGGATGCAGCCAGAGCAAACCTGTCAGCATCAATTTGTATTCATCACTAAATCTTTCACATATTGCTATCATCATATTTTTTATCTATCATTCTATCATATTTTTATCCATCATTCTATCATATTTTTCTATCATACATTCTATCAATGATATTTTTTATGATAAATTAACTGAGATAGTTTATGATTGCTCAGGCTGTTACTTCCCGGAATGTCGACCACTGTTACATAGGCATATATATTCAAACAGTAAAATTAACTATTGTATTGGTTTTCCTTAATTACCATATTTGAGAATAGAGCACAAGCTTTTTGTTCGCCATCAACTCAATACATATCGTATTAACATGTAAAACCACATTTCGATCATTTTAAAAAAAATTATAATGAAAAATATTTAACTTTTTTCTTTTAGAAAATCAGTAGCATGTTTGGGCAGGATTCGAACCAGCACACTTGGTACTGCACTTCCAAGCCTAGTGTTTGTTATTTTAATCACAAAATAACCTTATAAATTAGGCGTATCTTACATGCTGGAAAATACGGAATACGGATAGTTCATTGAAAATTACGGGTCTTAATTATACACTAAAATCAGTCTTAATTTATTACATAAAACTACGATAACCTGGATAATTAATAGTACCAATACCCGGGGGGGGGGGAAGAGAATTAATTATAAAGCTTGATAACATCACTCCCTAATGATCTATTCAAGGAGGAATATTCATTAAGTGGTAAAATAATTGAGAAAGAATCATTAGGCCTCCATAAAAAATGAACTTAACGTATTAAAATATATTACAACTATGTGAAAAGGCACATTTTTTCCAGGGGTCAGATTATTTATGTTTACCTCAGATCTTCCTCAGTCTGTCTGTCTGTCCTAGGCCTCTCTGTCTCTGTCTGTCTCAGACCTCCCCCATAAACACACTCTATGAGACCTTGAATGTGTAAAATAAAACTAGAAGACACTCTGAGGTTTTAAAATGTGTCAACACGTACAAGATGACATTCAACGAGACAGTCTACTGGCCGGGTTACACATATAAATATATATATATATATTATATATATATATTATATATATATATTATATATATATATATATATATATATATATATATATATATATATATATATATATATATATATATATATATATATATATATATATATGTGTGTGTGTATATCACGAAAATAAACACGTGATTAAGAATGTGACAATGTCAGACCACGGAGGAAAATGAAACAGGAATTTCCTTAAGTACTTTCGTATATTAAATACATCTTCAGAAGGAATGAATGAATCCTTCTGAAGATGTATTTAATATACAAAAGTACTTAAGGAAATTCCTGTTTCATTTTCCTCCGTGGTCTGACATTGTCATATATATATATATATATATATATATATATATATATATATATATATATATATATATATATATATATATATATATATATATATATATATAAATATATATATATATGTATATAATGACTGGTGACAAGAGGTCAAAAATCAAGTTACCTAAAATCACACTATCGCGGTTGCCAATCTAAATATGCCACATTCAATAACCAATAATATTTACACAAATTATCTTCACGTGGAGTTTTAGACTGATTCGCAATATATATTCGCCCATGGAGGCTTCTGTGTAAGTCGGAAATGATAGCCTCAACTTTGTCACATTAATAACGTTGACATGGTCATTGATGCTCCACTGAACTTGATGGGCAGAGTGTGTGATGAGTATGGGTGACTTTTGAAAATGCAACCCATTCACCCATGTGGCCCCGTCAAGCTGGCTTACTCATGCCATAAAGAAATGCTGGCTTAACTATGCAGCCACATCACGCGGGCTCATTCATGCGGTATCTATACTCTAAGAGAATTAATTTGCACATTTTTTGTCACAAAATTCATATTTCTATTCCCCCCCCCCCAAAAAAAGGCTTTCCAAACTGACAAAAATGTAAAAAAAAACAAAAAAAATTTAAATTACGCCTCGCGCGGAAAATATTCGACAAGCCATCCCATAATTTCTCGTCGCCCTGCAAAATAGTTGACAAAAATGTTTGCAAGTTGTGTATATTACATATTTGGAGCTAACGCTCTAGGCTGACCTTGAGAATGCTCCAATATTGTTCCAGACTCACCTAGCAAACCGTTTCCACCGAAAAATAAAAAATTTATATTATCTTTAACTAAAGAAAGCTAAATAGACACTAAACGCTTCTTTTTTTTAACTTATCTGAACTTAATATATTTGAGTTATTTCCTTTATTATGTGTGCCGTGTTCTCTCATGTATAATGTATATTATAATTCTAATTATATTATTTGTATATTTATACACGTGGAGAAGTAATGAGCCAGAGGAAAACCACGAGAAAATGGGTTGCATTAATCTTGACGTGAGGCATTAGCCTAGCCTAGCCTAGCCTAGGTTAGCCAAGCCTAGCTCACTTAGTCAGGTCCACCCAACCCCGTGACTTTACTGACGATCTTGGCTAAATAGGCTAGAGCTATCCAAGCAAAAGGGGCTATAATGATGCCATATGATGGACTGGCTAGGTTTTCCCAACTCGGCGCGACAACTCATGACCTCGGCTGTGTAGACTAGGTCTACTTCTAGCCAGTTGGGCCATAGTGGAGCCTTTGGTTGTATTTGTTATGTCTGGCTTTGATCAAACCATAGTGACCATTACAAAGGGAATATATAAACGAAGAGCCATATTCAGCCATTTCTTGTCTGTAGATTGAGTCTTTGATGAAGGTGCTTTATCGTGTCTATGCGAGCCGTGTATGTTCTCTGTATTCCCTCTTATTTCAAAAATCTCTTCTGCTTGATAGGGGAAGTGAGTACCGATCAGTACTCAAGCTGAAAAGCATAATTGAATTCAACAGCAGGAGCACTGTATTCAAATCCCTGGATTTGAGGATTTTCATAATCTATCCTATCATTTTCCTGGCTGATTTTATTTTGCTTGGTTATGATCACTAAACGTTTGGTCATCTGACATTATTCCCAGATCCTTTGCATGTTACTTTCTTTCTATGAGGTCTGAGTGTGTCCGGTATTTTCTTTATCGTTTAAGTTATAATTTGCTTTTACCATTCCTAAGTATCTGAAACTTATTACTGTTAAAAATCATGTTATTTTCAGTTGTCCAATCAAAGATTTTTAATATCAGCTTGGAGTTTTCAAAGTCTTCTACAAAAGACATTTTCATGCTGATTATTATATCGTCTGCAAAGGATGACACTTAGGTGCGACTTATATTTTTGTCTATATCTGATAAGAGAAAGAAAAAGGTGAAGGTTCAAGAACTGTTCTGACGTAAAGTGCATTTCATTGTCCTTGGACTTGAATTTGTTTAAATGACTGATAATCTTTCCATTGCGTTTGAAGGGAAACTGAATACCCATCACCCAACTTTACCTGTTATTCCGATTGATATCAATTTATCGGCAATCATTCCATGGTCGCATTTATCAAATGCCTTTGCAACTTCAGTGAATATACCACATATGCATATTGTTTTTCTTCCAATTATTCTGTAATTTTGTCATAGTGGATCAGTACTTGTGAAACACAAGGGGTTTTCCAGTTCCATGTTGACCTAGATTTTGAAGGTTATTGTTTCTCCATAAAGCTGAAGCTCCAACTCTTAATCCCTCTTTCAAATGCCTTAATTATACTATGATACTCGAGTATTCAGGCTTTTTCAAATAAATAGATGATAGTGTGATTGTTTCAGTTTTATAACAATTAGAAATATCTTAATCTTAAATATCTTAATAAAATATATTGTTGAAATATCTTAATGTTATAGTTGCAAGTGATTTTATTAATAAGATGAAAAAATCAGTAGAACACTCTCCTCACAACCCACTGCCAAGCCGCTATAGTTACTCCAGCATGGGAAAATATTCCTGTAATCCTCACTACACAGACAGACAGGAAACATTTCATTTTGGGGAAACAGAATTTACGAGGTCATTACTTTTCCAACATCTGTCTCTTTATTTACGACTGCTTCAAAATAACAATCAAACTGCGAGGTCGCCTCTGTGTGCATGTACCACCGATTTTGTTGATTTTTTGTGGATAGGAAATGAAAGTTTATTGATATCTCAAATCCAATGCTTTATTGAATGCTAGAAAGGAATGCAATTTTGTATATTAATTTTTTATTTTTTGGATTAAAGAACATAGTGTAACACCAAGGAAGGAATTATAATGCGATAATTCTCAATTACCAATAATTGAAGGAATAGGGAAGGGAGGGAATAGTAAGTCAAAATTGGCCCCAATTAATCACTAGCCTAGTGTCTCTCCGGTTGGTTCATATGGACGTGCATTCCTATTTTAAATTGGGGTTCTGAAATGTTTTATTCCTCTTCCTATTTTCATTAAACGGTAATGGGTACTTAAAATGATTATACTTGACCTGACGTGCATTTGGACATTTATAAACTATTTTTAAGTGTTGAATAATGCATTTATTATATTGAATTTAGTGCCACATCACTCTACTTTTAGACATTTTAGAGCATGTATCGTTTGCATTCACTTCTGTTGGATACAGACAATTTTATATTTTGCCAATAAAGGGATAAGAAGATTTGATTCAATTATCAAAAATTCCTATAAACGAAGATCAAAATCGCCCTGTGATAAAGGACGTTCTTTTCCGGGTCCAAAACATCAAGGTTCTGCACCCAAAACATCAAGGTTCTGCACCCAAAACATCCAGGCTCTGCACCCAAAACATCAAGGTTCTGCACCCAAAACATCAAGGTTCTTCACCCAAAATATCAAGGTTCTGCACCCAAAACATCCAGGTTCTGCACGCAAAACATCAAGGTTCTGCACCCAAAACATCCAGGTTCTGCACGCAAAACATCAAGGTTCTTCACCCAAAACATCAAGGTTCTGCACCCAAAACATCCAGGTTCTGCACCCAAAACATCCAGGCTCTGCACCCAAAACATCAAGGTTCTGCACCCAAAACATCAAGGTTCTTCACCCAAAATATCAAGGTTCTGCACCCAAAACATCCAGGTTCTGCACGCAAAACATCAAGGTTCTGCACCCAAAACATCCAGGTTCTGCACGCAAAACATCAAGGTTCTTCACCCAAAACATCAAGGTTCTGCACCCAAAACATCCAGGTTCTGCACCCAAAACATCAAGGTTCTGCACCCAAAACATCAAGGTTCTGCACCCAAAACATCAAGGTTCTACACCCAAAACATCAAGGTTCTGCACCCAAAACATCAAGGTTCTGCACCCAAAACATCCAGGCTCTGCACCCAAAACATCAAGGTTCTGCACCCAAAACATCAAGGTTCTTCACCCAAAATATCAAGGTTCTGCACCCAAAACATCCAGGTTCTGCACGCAAAACATCAAGGTTCTGCACCCAAAACATCCAGGTTCTGCAAGCAAAACATCAAGGTTCTTCACCCAAAACATCAAGGTTCTGCACCCAAAACATCCAGGTTCTGCACCCAAAACATCAAGGTTCTGCACCCAAAACATCAAGGTTCTGCACCCAAAACATCAAGGTTCTGCACCCAAAACATCCAGGTTCTGCACCCAAAACATCAAGGTTCTGCACCCAAAACATCCAGGTTCTGCACGCAAAACATCAAGGTTCTGCATCCAAAACATCCAGGTTCTGCACGCAAAACATCAAGGTTCTGCACCCAAAACATCCAGGTTCTGCACGCAAAACATCAAGGTTCTTCACCCAAAACATCAAGGTTCTGCACCCAAAACATCCAGGTTCTGCACCCAAAACATCAAGGTTCTGCACCCAAAACATCAAGGTTCTGCACCCAAAACATCAAGGTTCTGCACCCAAAACATCAAGGTTCTGCACCCAAAACATCAAGGTTCTGCACCCAAAACATCAAGGTTCTGCACCCAAAACATCAAGGTTCTTCACCCAAAACATCAAGGTTCTGCACCCAAAACATCAAGGTTCTGCACCCAAAACATCCAGGTTCTGCACCCAAAACATCAAGGTTCTGCACGCAAAACATCCAGGTTCTGCACGCAAAACATCAAGGTTCTTCACCCAAAACATCCAGGTTCTGCACCCAAAACATCCAGGTTCTTCACCCAAAACATCAAGGTTCTGCACCCAAAACATCCAGGTTCTGCACGCAAAACATCAAGGTTCTGCACCCAAAACATCAAGGTTCTGCACCCAAAACATCAAGGTTCTGCACCCAAAACATCCAGGTTCTGCACCCAAAACATCAAGGTTCTGCACCCAAAACATCAAGGTTCTGCACCCAAAACATCAAGGTTCTTCACCCAAAACATCAAGGTTCTGCACCCAAAACATCAAGGTTCTGCACCCAAAACATCCAGGTTCTGCACCCAAAACATCAAGGTTCTGCACGCAAAACATCCAGGTTCTGCACGCAAAACATCAAGGTTCTTCACCCAAAACATCCAGGTTCTGCACCCAAAACATCCAGGTTCTTCACCCAAAACATCAAGGTTCTGCACCCAAAACATCCAGGTTCTGCACGCAAAACATCAAGGTTCTGCACCCAAAACATCAAGGTTCTGCACCCAAAACGTCAAGGTTCTGCACCCAAAACATCCAGGTTCTGCACCCAAAACATCAAGGTTCTGCACCCAAAACATCAAGGTTCTGCACCCAAAACATCAAGGTTCTGCACCCAAAACATCCAGGTTCTGCACCCAAAACATCAAGGTTCTGCACCCAAAACATCAAGGTTCTGCACCCAAAACATCAAGGTTCTGCACCCAAAACATCAAGGTTCTGCACCCAAAACATCCAGGTTCTGCACCCAAAACATCAAGGTTCTGCACCCAAAACATCCAGGTTCTGCACGCAAAACATCAAGGTTCTTCACCCAAAACATCCAGGTTCTGCACCCAAAACATCCAGGTTCTGCACCCAAAACATCAAGGTTCTGCACCCAAAACATCAAGGTTCTGCACCCAAAACATCCAGGTTCTGCACCCAAAACATCAAGGTTCTGCACCCAAAACATCAAGGTTCTGCACCCAAAACATCAAGGTTCTGCACCCAAAACATCAAGGTTCTTCACCCAAAATATCAAGGTTCTGCACCCAAAACATCAAGGTTTTGCACCCAAAACATCAAGGTTTTGGACCCAAAACATCAAGGTTCTGCACCCAAAACATCAAGGTTCTTCACCCAAAACATCCAGGTTCTGCACCCAAAACATCAAGGTTCTGCACCCAAAACATCAAGGTTCTTCACCCAAAACATCAAGGTTCTGCACCCAAAACATCCAGGTTCTGCACCCAAAACATCAAGGTTCTGCACCCAAAACATCAAGGTTCTGCACCCAAAACATCCAGGTTCTGCACGCAAAACATCAAGGTTCTTCACCCAAAACATCAAGGTTCTGCACCCAAAACATCCAGGTTCTGCACCCAAAACATCAAGGTTCTGCACCCAAAACATCAAGGTTCTGCACCCAAAACATCAAGGTTCTGCACCCAAAACATCCAGGTTCTGCACCCAAAACATCAAGGTTCTGCACCCAAAACATCAAGGTTCTGCACCCAAAACATCCAGGTTCTGCACCCAAAACATCAAGGTTCTGCACCCAAAACATCAAGGTTCTGCACCCAAAACATCAAGGTTCTGCACCCAAAACATCAAGGTTCTGCACCCAAAACATCCAGGTTCTGCACCCCAAACATCAAGGTTCTGCACGCAAAACTTCAAGGTTCTGCACCCAAAACATCAAGGTTCTGCAGCCAAAACATCCAGGTTCTGCACCCAAAACATCAAGGTCAGGCTTCTACAGCTGGGTGGGTGGGTAGTGAAGGAGGGTGTTGGGTGATAAATGACAAACAAAAGAGGAATGTTTAAATTTGTTCTCTTATGCTGACAATTTGTAATGCTTTGTTTACGTGTGACAAAGGTTAGAGGGAGTGATAATGAAGAATGGAAGTGCGATATAAAAAATCAATATATTGGAATGAGAACGAAAATGGAATAGGTATGTTCCTAAACAGTAGGCTATAACGAAAGGTTAAACATGATCTATGGAAAGAAAAAGCTCTCTAAGCCGGCTGACAGGAGGCAGGCATCTACTTCTAGTGTGATGGCGTTAGTGTGCGGGATAACACAGCTTCAGCACTTCAGACCCACTTAACAACTATAGAGTCTTGAGGATCATCATCCGAAGTGTAACTCCGGATGATGTGCCAACCACATTACACATAAATACTCATTACACTTAGGTCCTCAAGAACATGAGAGTGAATAAGGTAATTGCAGGTATCCAGGTATCTCATACCGGCAGGTGTAAAGGGTCTAATGCCTGGACATTCAATCAACTCAAAACTCTGTTCATACTCTTTTGAATTGTTCATGGTGTACCGAAATTAATTAGAATAATTAATTGCGGTAATTGACTTCATCACCGCTGGCACCGTGGTCTCATTTATCACTATTAAGGAAAATAATCCTCAGTACGTAAACTAATTTTTCCGCCGTTGACTGTTTCTCGTTACTCTTAATTAAGCAAAGGAATCTGCACCACGTTAATTAATTTCTCCTCTGTGTCTCACAGTGCACCATATCCACCAACAACTGTACTAGGCTCGTCATGCTGCTCCTACCTTCACTAAGAATCATCAGTTACTCTGGGATTTTCCCCATAGTCTCTACACTAATTAGTTAACAAAATATTCAGGGTTCCTACCGTCCCCCTGAGCTCCTCAAGTTCACTGAAGCTCACACAGTCCAGCTTCATCATAGACCAGGTGTCTTAGAAGCCTTCGAATCGACACATTGTTGAATATGAGGCTGTGCCAAGACATCTTCTTCGGCGTTCACAGTTTTTAGTCGCTGAAATTTCCGACGCCAGTGACGTCCTCTGGTCTGGTGAGCAGAGTGCCATGTACCTACCGCGGGGCGACTGGAGGAACGCGCTCATCCACTTCAACTGCTCGGTACGGCGACGACTTCGCTTCTAGCATGTCGGCGCTCGATACCCAATGTTCCGAGGGGTACGGCATCGTTCAATCCCTCCGTCACCCTATCCCTGCTCCAAGCCTGTCATCGTGTTCCTTCCGTGTGCTATATAGCCATACTGATGTACCGCTAATTCATAATTCTCTTCCTGCCTTCTCACCAGGATATCTCCAACGTGATATCGTGGCCAGGCTCCAAACGCTGTGGACGGCATCGATTCCTGGCGGCAGGATCAGAACCACTCCACTGAGCTACTGAATCACTTCATGATGTCATTGTTATTCATTTATCTGACGAGCTAACAGCCTTCAAGCCTCTGCTGATTGGTGTATACAACTTTGGAACCGTGACGTCACGGATCTCTGACGAGTCTCAGCCAATCAGAACACATCTTTATAGTCAGTCCGCCATCTTGGGCAACGAAAACGAAAATAATGTACTACTTTATATCAATAATTGCCCTAAACCCATTGAACGCTTCATTCCTGATCAATCTAACTGTTTATGATAATACAGATGGTTGGTGCTTGCGTTGAGCACAAAGAAGGTCCGCATCAGCAAATAGCTTTTAAATGGGAGACGAAAATAATAGGGACCAGGAGTTACACGTCAGACATGCTAGTATACACCAAGCAACTATACACCAAGCTAGTATATTCCATGTTAGTATACACAAAGCTAATATACACTATTCTAGTATACAAATGCTAGAATTTGTTATTCTTTGTTACTTCTGTGTTGAGTGTATACACGAAGGATATATACTTGTATACACCACACTAGTAAGCAAGCAGAAGACCATGCTATGCTATAATCACACCAAACGACACAACAAGGCCAGCAGGCGGAGCATAACAAGCTAAACCACCAGGGAGAATGTCTGTCCGTCAATCCTTAACTGCTGGCCCTCAGATCGAAGCCCACTGTGAAAAGAACGGTGTTTACCTCCTCATTAACAACGCTCAATGTCCTCCCATTATAAAACGCGACCTCAAAGAAAAGGTTCAGTCACGGTGCGTCACGTAGAGAGGTTAAGGAATAATGCTTGGCGTTTTAAAATAAACATGAGAAGTAAATCCAGGTATAATTTATCCGGTGGAGTTTGGCAAGACCCGTATATCACCTGGAGAGTAGAAAATATGGCCTTCTATATATCATTCGCACGACAGCTTTGTGTCACCATTATATTATAAATCTGTTCATGGTATACCGGGGGGGGGGTTCTGAGTTTACCTGATGATGGTTCTACCGTTTCTTGAAATTTATCTCTTCATAGTATCCCCAGTTACTATAGTTTACCTGTTTATCATTCTTCGCGTTCTCGGAATTTACTCATGTTAGGTTTTCGTAATTCACCTGTTTATGGTAATATAGTTTACCCGTTTCCCCTGGCCGCCTTATTAGACCCGGAACCATTAATCATCAACTGATGACTCGATATTATGGTATACACATTGTTAAACTCCTTTAACTATGATTAAACACCTGAATGAAACCTTAACGAACAGAATTTTGTATTTACAAGGATATTGTGTGTTTTTGTTGTATGTTTCATCATATAAATATTTACTGTAAATTATTTTCAGGTGTTTTGTAGGCTGATATTTATAAATTTGCTCATATAAATGCAATGTACTTTTCGTTGGGGATTGAGACAAAATTGCATCTTATTCCTCTGGTAAATACGGATCACATTGCTAAATAAAATGAATAGTCTCACGACTGTGGACGAAAAAAAAGGAGCTTACAGCCGACACATAATATGTGTTGGCTGTGACTGAACCTTTTCTTTGAGGTCGCGTTTTATAATGGAAAGATATGTGGCAGATCAAATTTGTGAGTGATTAATTTGTTGACAAATTGGCTATTAAATACAGGTGTGAGAGAGTAGATTACAATACGAGAAAACAAAAGTTAAACACAATTATAGGAATAAAATATGTTGTTGAAATTTACTTCGACATTCTGATATGTGAATCAGAATAATTTGGATGTTATAAAGAAGCAACTGACAGCTAATTACAATTATTGTTTTAACATAGCTAGATAAATCATTTTTGTTCCAAAAAAACTAGATCGTCAGTGCTTGAGGGTATGACAATTGCGGATGAAAGAACTCATATTATATTAATATTCAAGCCACTGATGAGTAATATAAACAGGAATTGATAGAAGAGAGGAGACAGAAAACTGTGGTAAAGAGAGTGCAGTGATGAATAACATGGAGGATGAATAATGACGAAGAATATGGAGGAGGAAGTCATACGAGGACAAAGAGGGAAGGAGGGATGGCGGTGGGACGATGTGGACAAGGAAGTAGGAGCGGAAAACAAGTACATAAGAACAAAGGTAACTGCAGAAGGCCTATTGGCCCATACGAGGCAGCTCCTATCTATAACCACCCAATCCCACTCATATACAGGTCCAACCCGCGCTTGAAACAATCGAGGGACCCCACCTCCACCACGTTACGCGGCAATTGGTTCCACAAATCAACAACCCTGTTTCTGAACCAGTATTTACCCAAGTCTTTCCTAAATCTAAACTTATCCAGTAGTAGTTAATGGAGATAGCACAGCAGCAAGAAGCGGGGGAAGAGCTTCCAATAAACGTCACTTGACATGGAAAAAAACAGTTTGATCATTTGTGTCCTGTGAGTTCCCGTTGAGCATCTGTATGTCCCCCAGTATAGAATTGTGTTTCTGTTTTCCCAGCGTTTTCTGGGATTTGTGAATCCCAGCTGCCCTGTTTACCATATTTCTTAAAGTGATGCTTTGTTGTCACCGCCTCAGGGCACTGCTTATGTCCACACCCAAGTCTCTCTCTCTCACACAACTTAGTCAACTACATCAACGCATAACTTATTGACGGGGGATTAAACATCGTTTTCTTTCCCCCTAGAGTAAGGAATATCAACGCTAAACTGCATTTGTCACTTTGACGCCATGAACTGCAGTTTAAGTATCTTTAAAGAGTTCGTTCAAGTCTTCTTTTGTATTCAATACACGTTCTATGTTTGTGTTCTCCTTACTGATAGATTTGAGTTTCTTTATATCTTTCTGGATAGCAGTGAATGAGGGGAAACGAAAAACTCCCAATTACAGTAACATACAGACCCTCTTGGTCTAAATGGGCCGGACAGTAAACCAATTTGGGATAAATAAATGCATCAAGATGCTGTGAACTGTGTGGTTGGAGAATTGAGCCTCGGGGGGGTGGACATTAAACACAGGATACTGAAAGGAAGATCATTTATGATACAATTAGTTACCAAGCCTACCAGAAATAATAATATTCTGGATCTGGTCCTGGCAAAGATAAATACAATGATTAAGAACATAGAAATAGGCAGCGAAGGGAAGGGGAACTATCAGGGAGAAAGCACCAAGCCATTACGACTATATAGCACTGGGAAGGGGTCAGGATAAGGATTTGGGATGGGACCAGGTGGAAAGGAATGGTGCCCCAACCACTTGGACGGTCGGGGATTGAACGCCGACCTGCATGAAGCGAGACCGTCGCTCTACCATCCACCCCAAGTCGTTGGGAAATAGGCAGCGAACTGGAGTAATAATGATAGCGATAAAAATAGATTTGATATCACCTAAGAGAGCAGGGCAAAAATGATAACAGTATCAGTCATTTTTGTCAATGAAGATTATGAGCAGCTAAAACCGGAACTCAAAAGGGTATCGTGAGTATCCCTCAAATGTATACTCAATTTGAGGATACTCAAATGTGAGTATCCTCTTCCGTGGTAGTTACATCGAGCCCCCATGAAGGGATTGAACCTGACGGTCCATCATTCAGTAAATGAACAATGTACAGAATTTATACATAAAGCACTGTAGGAAAATTATATCACTAGAAGATAAATGAGGTCAAATAACATCGGCTACCGATGGATATCAAATGGAATTAAACAAATTCTCAGACAAAAATTATAGCCTAATTTTATAAATTCTCTACAAATGTCAGAAATCCATACATTGCCATCCCTCCATGTATTC
This sequence comes from Procambarus clarkii, assembly GCF_040958095.1. Taxonomy (NCBI): domain Eukaryota; kingdom Metazoa; phylum Arthropoda; class Malacostraca; order Decapoda; family Cambaridae; genus Procambarus; species Procambarus clarkii. The sequence continues at coordinate 6,230,686 of NC_091209.1, read as the reverse complement.
CATAAGTAATAATATAATAGTTATTCCTGCAAAGGTATTTTCCTAGAAAACGAGATATTACATCACTACAAATTATTCCCAGTGATCAAAGGATGTCAAATTATTTTGATACCTTTGGAAACATGGAGGAATAAAATGCTAAAAAATTGCTTTCAGAGTTTTCGGAAAAGTTCCCCCGGCATCATCCACCTAATCTGCCCCTGTAACTTGTTCAAGGTTGTAATTAGGAAGGCGGCTTGGAGGGCCAATCAGCAGTGGGAGCCAGACGTAGTCAGCAGTGGGAGGAGTAGTAGTCACGTAGTGGAGTCAGCAGTAGTCAGCAGTGGGAGGAGTAGTAGTCACGTAGTGGAGTAAGCAGTAGTCAGCAGTGGGAGGAGGAGTAGTCACGTAGCGGAGTAAGCAGTAGTCAGCAGTGGGAGGAGTAGTAGTCACGTAGTGGAGTCAGCAGTAGTCAGCAGTGGGAGGAGAAGTAGTCACGTAGTGGAGTAAGCAGTAGTCAGCAGTGGGAGGAGTAGTAGTCACGTAGTGGAGTCAGCAGTAGTCAGCAGTGGGAGGAGTAGTAGTCACGTAGTGGAGTCAGCAGTGGGAGGAGTAGTAGTCACGTTGTGGAGTCAGCAGTAGTCAGCAGTGGGAGGAGTAGTAGTCACGTAGTGGAGTCAGCAGTAGTCAGCAGTGGGAGGAGTAGTAGTCACGTAGTGGAGGCAGCAGTAGTCAGCAGTGGGAGGAGTAGTAGTCACGTAGCGGAGTCAGCAGTAGTCAGCAGTGGGAGGAGTAGTAGTCACGTAGTGGAGTAAGCAGTAGTCAGCAGTGGGAGGAGTAGTAGTCACGTAGCGGAGTCAGCAGTGGGAGGAGCAGTAGTCAGCAGTGGGAGGAGTAGTAGTCACGTAGCGGAGTCAGCAGTAGTCAGCAGTGGGAGGAGAAGTAGTCACGTAGTGGAGTCAGCAGTAGTCAGCAGTGGGAGGAGAAGTAGTCACGTAGCGGAGTCAGCAGTAGTCAGCAGTGGGAGGAGAAGTAGTCACGTAGTGGAGTCAGCAGTAGTCAGCAGTGGGAGGAGTAGTAGTCACGTAGTGGAGTCAGCAGTAGTCAGCAGTGGGAGGAGTAGTAGTCACGTAGCGGAGTCAGCAGTAGTCAGCAGTGGGAGGAGTAGTAGTCACGTAGTGGAGTAAGCAGTAGTCAGCAGTGGGAGGAGTAGTAGTCACGTAGCGGAGTCAGCAGTAGTCAGCAGTGGGAGGAGTAGTAGTCACGTAGTGGAGTCAGTAGTGGAAGCCTATGTGTAGGTCTGTTGGGGCGATCTGTTGTCTTCGTTGTGTTGGTCTGTTGTGTCTCTTCTGTTGGTCTGTTGTGTCTCTTCTGTTGGTCTGTTGTGTCTCTTCTGTTGGTCTGTTGTGTCTCTTCTGTTGGTCTGTTGTGTCTCTTCTGTTGGTCTGTTGTGTCTCTTCTGTTGCTCTGTTGTGTCTCTTCTGTTGCTCTGTTGTGTCTCTTCTGTTGCTCTGTTGTGTCTCTTCTGTTGCTCTGTTGTGTCTCTTCTGTTGCTCTGTTGTGTCTCTTCTGTTGCTCTGTTGTGTCTCTTCTGTTGCTCTGTTGGGGAGATCTGTTGTCTTCGTTGTGTTGGTCTGTTGTGTCTCTTTTGTTGGTCTGTTGTGTCTGTTCTGTTGGTCTGTTGTGTTTCGTCTGTTGTGTCTCTTCTGTTGGTCTGTTGTGTCTTATCTGTTGGTCTGTTGTGTCTCTTCTGTTGGTCTGTTGTGTCTCTTCTGTTGGTCTGTTGTGTCTCTTCCGTTGGCCTGTTGTGTTTCTTCTGTTGGTCTGTTGTGTTTCTTCTGTTGGTCTGTTGCGTCTCTTCTGTTGGTCTGTTGCGTCTCTTCTGTTGGTCTGTTGCGTCTCTTCTGTTGGTCTGTTGTGTCTCTTCTGTTGGTCTGTTGTGTCTCTTCTGTTGGTCTGTTGTGTCTCTTCTGTTGGTCTGTTGTGTCTCTTCTGTTGGTCTGTTGTGTCTCTTCTGTTGGTCTGTTGTGTCTCTTCTGTTGGTCTGTTGTGTCTCTTCTGTTGGTCTGTTGTGTCTCTTCTGTTGGTCTGTTGTGTCTCTTCTGTTGGTCTGCTGTGTCTCTTCTGTTGGTCTGTTGTGTCTCTTCTGTTGCTCTGTTGTGTCTCTTCTGTTGCTCTGTTGTGTCTCTTCTGTTGGTCTGTTGTGTCTCTTCTGTTGCTCTGTTGTGTCTCTTCTGTTGCTCTGTTGTGTCTCTTCTGTTGGTCTGTTGTGTCTCTTCTGTTGCTCTGTTGTGTCTCTTCTGTTGGTCTGTTGTGTCTCTTCTGTTGCTCTGTTGTGTCTCTTCTGTTGGTCTGTTGTGTCTCTTCTGTTGCTCTGTTGTGTCTCTTCTGTTGTGTCTCTTCTGTTGGTCTGCTGTCTCTTCTGTTGGTCTGCTGTGTCTCTTCTGTTGGTCTGCTGTGTCTCTTCTGTTGGTCTGCTGTGTCTCTTCTGTTGGTCTGCTGTGTCTCTTCTGTTGCTCTGTTGTCTCTTCTGTTGCTCTGTTGTGTCTCTTCTGTTGCTCTGTTGTGTCTCTTCTGTTGCTCTGTTGTGTCTCTTCTGTTGCTCTGTTGTGTCTCTTCTGTTGCTCTGTTGTGTCTCTTCTGTTGGTCTGTTGTGTCTCTTCTGTTGGTCTGTTGTGTCTCTTCTGTTGGTCTGTTGTGTCTCTTCTGTTGGTCTGTTGTGTCTCTTCTGTTGGTCTGTTGTGTCTCTTCTGTTGGTCTGTTGTGTCTCTTCTGTTGGTCTGTTGTGTCTCTTCTGTTGGTCTGTTGTGTCTCTTCTGTTGGTCTGTTGTGTCTCTTCTGTTGGTCTGTTGTGTGTGTCTGTTCTGTTGGTCTGTTGTGTCTCTTCTGTTGGTCTGTTGTGTCTCTTCTGTTGCTCTGTTGTGTCTCTTCTGTTGCTCTGTTGTGTCTCTTCTGTTGGTCTGTTGTGTCTCTTCTGTTGGTCTGTTGTGTCTTCTGTTGGTCTGTTGTGTCTCTTCTGTTGGTCTGTTGTGTCTTCTGTTGGTCTGTTGTGTCTCTTCTGTTGGTCTGTTGTGTTGGTTTGTTATGTCTGTTCTGTTGTGTCTCTTCTGTTGGTCTGTTGTGTCTCTTCTGTTGTGTCTCTTCTGTTGGTCTGTTGTGTCTCTTCTGTTGGTCTGTTGTGTCTCTTCTGTTGGCCTGTTGCGTCTCTTCTGTTGGTCTGTTGCGTCTCTTCTGTTGGTCTGTTGCGTCTCTTCTGTTGGTCTGTTGTGTCTCTTCTGTTGGTCTGTTGTGTCTCTTCTGTTGGTCTGTTGTGTCTCTTCTGTTGGTCTGTTGTGTCTCTTCTGTTGGTCTGTTGTGTCTCTTCTGTTGGTCTGTTGCGTCTCTTCTGTTGGTCTGTTGTGTCTCTTCTGTTGGTCTGTTGTGTCTCTTCTGTTGGTCTGTTGTGTCTCTTCTGTTGGTCTGTTGTATTTATGCGAGTAGATTGTTTAGATAAATATCAACTAATTTAAATTCTCATCACAAAAAAAAGTTTTATATCTCTCGTGAAGCGCGTCCAATAAAGCCTAATATCTCCCATGAAAAGCTTCCCAAAACAGCCTTGTATTTTTCATGAAGAGATCCAAAAATATTGACTCTGCTTTGAAAGCACTGATTAGCTGGCTTGCGTCTCTTTTTCAGAGGCTATATATATATATATGGCCCGTGTAATTATCTCCCAGTTATAGAGATTGCTTGTTTGAGTTTGTTCAGTGAAGTTTAGCGATCATTACCATGGCTCGGGATACATCAAACTTGTGTTCAGTAAAGCTTACTCATCAATGCGTTGCCTGTGAATCCGCTAAACTTGTGTTTATCAAGCCCTCAAAACAATTTTTTTATCTAGCATTGATTTCTACGAGAAGGGGGAGCGCTCTGCCGGTGCATTCTAGTGATCTGATCTCACGATAACTGGAATTATGTTATCTCTAGTGTAAATCATTTACCTTTTCTGTTTATAGGTTGTAATTGAATTATATTTCTAATGGCGTGTATAGCAGTTATTCAAGGTATGTATAGCAATTGATCACGATGTGTATAGCAATTCTTTATTGCCTATACACACACAGCATGTATAGTGAGGATGATGAGACTTAGCAGCACAAGTGATCAGGGAAGTAAGTGGAGGAACGGTGCCCGAGTTACCTGGACCATCGGGGCTCGAACTAAGACCAAGCAAGAGGCGAGGCTCCCCTTGTACCTGCCTGGGCCCAGCAGATGGACCGGTCGGCACTCATCAGTAATGACTCATGCCTTGTGCCATCCTTTATTTACCACAAAAAAAACTAAAGAAGTATAACTGTAAATGAGCAGTAAATGTAACCTTGTAAATAACAGAAGAATCCTAGGAAGCAGCCCATAGGTGCTGCCTCAGGCAATATATCACAGAAACAAATACACAAATGATATATATATTCGACTTAATGTATCCAAAAAGGGCATAAAAATAGTGAGCTCGGGGGGAGGGGGGGGAGGGGGGAGGGGGGAGGGGGGAGGGGGGAGGGGGGGGAGGGGGGAGGGGGGAGGGGGGAGGGGGAGGGGGGGGGAGGGAGTTATCAAAAGGAAAATAGTGGAAAACAGCGTTCGAAAACATTGGTCAGAATCCTTGATTTTAATGACGTCAATGATGAATTGTGAAGACTCGACGTCATGCTCGTAGGAAGGATCACATTGGACATCACCAGTGAAGATGTGACTGTGAAGAATCTCCCGTGAAGATAACATGACTCTTCATACTGCATGATACAGTGATGAATACTGCAATATTTTTTAAAGACGTGCTTGAGCTCAGCAACAGAATATTCCCAAACTGATGAACACGAAATCAGCGGCTCTCAAGAGGAAAAAAAAAGGACATACAGGAGCAAATAAATGATAGAAATGGCTATCATATAATTTTTAAAAGAATTTAAAAACAAGTAATAAAAGGCAAAAAGTGCAAAAAGTACTTAAAATTGAAAGACGGTAAGGAATGGGAGGTGAAATACAACAGATTTCTTCTTGATGTCTCAGAAATGAGTTAAAAGAGGACAGAATTCAGCACAAACAGGAGTAGAGAGGACAGGAGCCAGTTCCAACAGGAGTAGAGAGGACAGGAGCCAGTTCCAACAGGAGTAGAGAGGACAGGAGCCAGTTCCAACAGGAGTAGAGAAGACAGGAGCCAGTTCCAACAGGAGTAGAGAGGACAGGAGCCAGTTCCAACAGGAGTAGAGAGGACAGGAGCCAGTTCCAACAGGAGTAGAGAGGACAGGAGCCAGTTCCAACAGGAGTAGAGAGGACAGGACCCAGTTCCAACAGGAGTAGAGAGGACAGGAGCCAGTTCCAACAGGAGTAGAGAGGACAGGAGCCAGTTCCAACAGGAGTAGAGAGGACAGGAGCCAGTTCCAACAGGAGTAGAGAGGACAGGAGCCAGTTCCAACAGGAGTAGAGAAGACAGGAGCCAGTTCCAACAGGAGTAGAGAGGACAGGAGCCAGTTCCAACAGGAGTAGAGAGGACAGGAGCCAGTTCCAACAGGAGTAGAGAGGACAGGACCCAGTTCCAACAGGAGTAGAGAGGACAGGACCCAGTTCCAACAGGAGTAGAGAGGACAGGACCCAGTTCCAACAGGAGTAGAGAGGACAGGAGCCAGTTCCAACAGGAGTAGAGAGGACAGGAGCCAGTTCCAACAGTAGAGAGGACAGGAGCCAGTTCCAACAGGAGTAGAGAGGACAGGAGCCAGTTCCAACAGGAGTAGAGAAGACAGGAGCCAGTTCCAACAGGAGTAGAGAGGACAGGAGCCAGTTCCAACAGGAGTAGAGAGGACAGGAGCCAGTTCCAACAGGAGTAGAGAGGACAGGACCCAGTTCCAACAGGAGTAGAGAGGACAGGACCCAGTTCCAACAGGAGTAGAGAGGACAGGACCCAGTTCCAACAGGAGTAGAGTGGACAGGAGCCAGTTCCAACAGGAGTAGAGAGGACAGGAGCCAGTTCCAACAGGAGTTGAGAGGACAGGAGCCAGTTCCAACAGGAATAGAAAGAGAAAGGGGGGCGACAGAGAACAATATAAACACAACCAGGTTTCAAATAGATAATGAAGAAACACGCGGTTTTCAAAAAGCATTTAATCAGGGTCTTTTCTAGACCGTAAAGCTGTCTATGGCTAGAGAGACCCACTAGCAGACCCCCACAACCCTAAATCCAAATAAATCCTCAGATCTTGGCGAATTATTTCTCAGACAAAAAAGTAAAATGTACCAACATTAATGTATTTGACGATACAACTAATGGAGTATGAGTAATAATATCAGTCACAAAATCAGACATGAAAAAACATCTTGACATCTTGACAGACAGACTTGACAGACTTGACAGACATAACTGACGCAGACTGATGCAGTTCAGTGTTGATGAGCGTGGGTACTAGGAAACGAAGGCAGTAGATCTCATAGATCTAGGCAATAGATCTTGAGGTTATCTTGAGATGATTTCGGGGCTTAGTGTCCCCGCAAGCTGATATTAGCCAAACAACACCGTAATGGTTGACTCTTGATTCTGAAAAAGACTGGAAGTTATATTCAAGTCCACTACGGGCTCACCATAGCCCGTGCTACTTGCAACTTTTGTTCCTAGTAGCTGAATCTTAAACAACAACAACTGTATAAGTCATAATGAGGTCTAAAGTCAATAAAATAATGTAGAAATTTCTGAAAAACAGCTAATAAGGTTCGTATCCAGATGCGTAAGTAATCAAAATCAATAAACTGGGTGTACTTCTCTCTGTGTATATAAAATGAGTTTATTTGACTGGATTGTTTCAAGCGCGGGTTGGACATGTATATGAGTGGGATTAGGTGGTTATAAATAGGAGCTGCCTCGTATGGGCCAATAGGCCTTCTGCAGTTACCTTTGTTCTTATGTTCTTATGAATGTTGACCAGACCACACACTAGAAGGTGAAGGGACGACGACGTTTCGGTCCGTCCTGGATCATTCTCAAGTCGATTGTGAATGGTCCAGGACGGACCGAAACATCGTCGTCCCTTCACCTTCTGGTGTGTGGTCTGGTCAACATACTTTAGCCACGTTATTGTGACTCCTCGCCTTCTTATGGATGTGTTTAGTATTAAAGTATACCTGCAGGTTGGCTCGAGTTGTTGTGGTGACCTTTATAAACCTGCTAAAGTTGATCGCCTTAAGCCCAACACCACATCCAATCTCAGATATTATCCTTCAACCGCGTCGTTCCCTCCTGAGACGCAGTTTGGGGAAGTTTAACCGTAGTTTAAAATGGTTGTAAACCCTCTTAGAATGTATAAATATATAATTATACCCGGTAGAGTTTCATTTTGAAATATGAATATACTGTATAATATTTGCCTTCTAATATATCTCTTTAAGGCAAACTTCGATAATAAGATTGGTGCATACTTCCCCCCTCGTTAACATAGTAATTATCCAAGTAATTATCCAACAGACTTAAGGAATTTAGTAATGATGTCTTGACAGCAGGATAAATATATATGCTAGTAGACTCTCTGCCATTCTTGTCTTCCAACTCAAGAAACCAGGAAGATCGGAACATTGTTATTCATGGTACAACATTACTACTGCAATATCTGCGTGCAATAATGCTACTTAACAGCTTCTTCAGGCCAGCAACGGTAGCTCCACCCCATCCTCTTGTTTACATGCTACTTTTTGTAACCATGTGCGCCATCTTGAGGTTATCTTGAGATGATTTCGGGGCTTTAGTGTCCCCGCGGCCCGGTCCTCGACCAGGCCTCCACCCCCCCAGGAAGCAGCCCGTGACAGCTGACTAACACCCAGGTACCTATTTTACTGCTTGGTAACAGGGGCATAGGGTGAAAGAAACTCTGCCCACTGTTTCTCGCCGGCGCCCGGGATCGAACCCGGGGCCACAGGATCACAAGTGCAGCGTGCTGGCCGCTTGGCCGACCGGCTCCCGACCATAGTACAAACATTGACGTACTAAGCAATTAGATAGTAGAATTTTGTACTATTCACTTTATACAGGTCCGAAAAAATGAAACTAACAAACTTAAACATTCTTAGGCCTAATATAGCACACACATATGTACTATATTACGCCTCAGGTAGTGTGCATTAGGCCTAAGAGGTCAGGTTAGTTTAGTGTGTCTTTGCAACACAAGTAAAACATCTTTTTCAGCTTGTCCAAATTCCATAGTACCGATTTCTACTTTCTAATTGCGTCGTACGTCGGTATTACTACTATGGTCCTCAGCGCTCCTATAAGTACTACCAAAACAAGAAATTGAAATTGAAATTGAAATTGAAATAAGTTTATTGAGGTAAAATACACACAAAGGGATGAGGTAGCTCAAGCTATTCTCACCCCGTTCAGTACATAAGAACATAAGAACAAGGTAACTGCAGAAGGCCTATTGGCCCATACGAGGCAGCTCCTATCTATAACCACCCAATCCCACTCATATACATGTCCAACCCGCGCTTGAAACAATCGAGGGACCCCACCTCCACCACATTACGCGGTAATTGGTTCCACAAATCAACAACCCTGTTACTGAACCAGTATTTACCCAATTACATGGTGTTAATACATACATATACACACATCACAAACAATACACATATTACCGAACATTCTGAGAGATAAACATATACATTTCCTCCTTCACAAGTAACATAAACAAGAGGATGAGGCTGTTAAGTCTGACGGATGCGAGGCCCGCACCAAACAATCACAGACCACTCAACTGAAGACAATCATAGAGCATAACAATCTTTGACACAGAGAAAAACAATATTGCATGAACGTAACTCTGGCCAACGGCTTTACAATTACAGGTAAACCATTTTATTCCAACCAAACAATATTAAGTTTTCCGTTGTGTAATAAATGGAACGGCTTATCAAGCTATTCAAAGTAATACTGAATATGCTGTGTATACTGTATATAGCTGTGTATACCTTTGTATACAGTGTATACCTTTGTATACTGTGTATACCTGCCTATACCTTTAAAAAAAGGAGAGACAACTACATATCTTCAAAAGAGTATCATACGATATCTTGACATCCATGAGCTTTGCGCAGTAGTCTACGTTCTGGGTTCACAACCGAGCGAACCGGCTTCAAACTCCGAGGATAGAAACAACTGGGCAAATGTCCTTATCCCTGATGCCTCTCTTTACCGTGCAGAAAAATAGGTGCCGGGGAGTTAGTAGACTATTGTGGTCTGCATCCTGAGCAAGGGCAGTAGTTGGCCTAGCCTGGGAGGGGGGAGGGGGGGTGAAGACAGACAGACAGACAGACAGACACATTCCATTACCACATAGACCAAAGAGCCAGAGCTCAACCCCCGCAAGCACAATTAGGTAAGTACACACACACAATATTGGCGTGTGTGTGTGTGTGTGTTTACTAGTTGTGTTTACTAGTTGTGTTTTTGCGGGGGTTGAGCTTTGCTCTTTCGGCCCGCCTCTCAACTGTCAATCAACTGTTTACTAACTACTTTTTTTTTTTTTTTTTTTTTTCGCCACACACCACACACACCCCAGGAAGCAGCCCGTGACAGCTGACTAACTCCCAGGTACCTATTTACTGCTAGGTAACAGGGGCACTTAGGGTGAAAGAAACTTTGCCCATTTGTTTCTGCCTCGTGCGGGAATCGAACCCGCGCCACAGAATTACGAATCCTGCGCGCTATCCACCAGGCTACGAGGCCCCTGTGTGTGTGTGTGTGTGTGTGTGTGTGTGTGTGTGTGTGTGTGTGTGTGTGTGTGTGTGTGTGTGTGTGTGTGTGTGTGTGTGTGTGTGTGTGTGTGTGTGTGTGTGTAAGTAAAAAGGACACTTTTTTACATTTCAATATGTGCGCTTTCGATGCTTTTTTTGAATCATTATTATTAAACTAGTATAGACCTTGGTTTGGTACACAAGTCAGGTCTAAGAGAGACCTTTCAATACGCACAACTCTTCCATCCCCCTGAAGGTCCCCATGACGCTGCATTTTCATTTCTCCATTTTTTTAAACATTAGAAATACTAAGCTAAAACCCCACAAAAGTTCCTCTTAAATTTGTTGACCCGTAATAATCCGTATTTTGTGTCAGTTCGGAAAAATACACTGAAATTATTTCATATAATCTTTTGAATATAAGAAAGTGGGAAAAACAGCGTCAATGTTAGTGAGTTAGAACAGCGTCTCTGGGCGCTTCAATTCACACTTAAGGCACTCCAGGAACGCATATTCGATCCCATTCAATTACCTCAATATTTTCTCATAGATACGTCATATTCTGTTGTGGTTCCATTGTGGAATTAGTCAGGTAATTATGAGAAGGAAGCTCTAAGTCAGTATGACTATACAGCACATGGATATGAGGACACGGTGCTGAAACATGAGGACGGTGCCCACCAGCATAGACTATCGGGAATCGAACGCCGACCTTGCAAGAAGCGAGGCGAGTGTTCCAATTAAGATAGAAAATCCTGGGGATTATTTTACTAAATAACCCTTAGTGCAGACACAAGGTCTTCAGCCTCTGGTTGTAGTGCTTAGGCTCACTCACCATCATGACCCCCCCCCCCCCCCTCGTTAGTGTCAACAATGTCTCAATGGGTTATGTATAGGCAACAGCTCATTCCTGAAGGATATGTGGCTGTAAACACTTATTCAAGTTTACCTCATTAAAGACTGCTGGTCCAAGGGGGAGGGGGGGGGTCGAGATTATTACAGAGTTTAAGGCTGAGACAAGAGGAGCTGAGCAGGTTCACGCAGTAAGACGAGACTGGCTCACTGGGTTCACTAATGAGCCTTTATTAAGGAAGCTGAGAGAGAGAGAGTCAGAGAGTCAGGCTTAAGCTTCAAGCTCAGCTATCATCCCTTGACGTTGTCGGCGCAGGCCTCACGCTACAACTCCAGCTGCAGCATATGCTAATATACATGAGGGAAGAGGACATCTTTGACAAGCCGCCGGCATCCTGTCCCAGCCCTAGATAGAGAGACGGTTGCCCTCAGGTAACTGAATTGGATCCACTCTATTGCCAGTGTGAGTGCAAGCATAACGATTATCACTAATGACTTGTTTATTAATGCATGAGCAAATATATTCAGTGGGGTGAGAGCGCGCTGGTGTCACCAGTCATTATCTATGCAACAAACACACGCTAATCACATTTATTGTGCAGGAAACTCTGCAACAATCATTCGCGTGCAACAGTGTCCACACAAAGCCTGCCTCCTCGAGGCTACATCATAATGTAGCCAAATTCAACTCTATATAACACACGTCAGTGAAAACCTCAATTGACACAATACAACAATTACGACCCACTATTTGTGTCAGAAAGAACAATTAGAGCAATTACAATGCATGAACAATTTTCATTACAAACTGGAAAAAAGATATCACGTATTGAAATAAAAGATTGTTTCTCTAACATGAAGGGTTTCTATTATAGACAAAAAAGAATGAGGACTCAAACGTGATGCACCAAACATGGGAGGATACACAATTCCGTTCGTCAGTGGACGAGCCCAGGCTTGTGTTTAGAAATTTATGGACAGTTCAACGGGGGAGAAGTATTTTTCAGGGCAAATGTTTTCATTGTAGGTGTATTATCACATGTATTTAATTTTTGCTTAGCATGTCTCTCTCTGTATGTCCTGTGACTGTATTTCCTGTAACTGTATAGCCTGTGATTGTATGTTCTGTATTTCTCGACTACATTTTCGGTCTGCTAGCATATGTACTGTATTTACATATCCTGTGTATATGTCCTATTCTTATTCATGTTGTGTCTGTCTGCATGTCAAGATTTACATATATCTAAGTCTGTCTACAGATATTGTCTATCTGCACCTCCTGTCTGTTTACATATTCTGTCAGTAGCCCAACACAAACACATTCTCTGGCTGAGTGCCCAAAAGCTCACTACATAATGTGTTGAATAATAGATCTCTAGCCCTGACCACGGAGGACAGAAGAAAATGAGTATTTGCTGGTTAGCACTGAATAAGTGAATGGTCACTTTTGTTGCAGAAACGTAGCAATGTGCGGTTATCATAACCTCTTCATGTAGTTGCATTTATTATATATATATATATATATATATATATATATATATATATATATATATATATATATATATATATATATATATATATATATATCCCGATTTTTCCAATCATTGGACCTGCTTCAATTTGATGTGGTTACGCAGCTGGAAATTGATGGTTGGGGACTAGATTATTTGAGCCGAGAGACTTTATGGATGACATGTTCGGGGTTAAATGAAAGTCCAATTTAATGCATGTTGCTGTTGACGCTGCAATTCAGAACTCACAGCTGAAAAATTTCCCCCGAAACATAAATATGAAACGGTAATATCCAGTGGAGAACACTGAAATATGGAGATCCCTAAGCTCTACAGACTTTCTTTTCGTTTCTTTCTTTCTTTGATGCCCCTGTTACCTAGCAGTAAATAGGTACCTGGGAGTTAGTCAGCTGTCACGGGCTGCTTCCTGGGGATGTGTGTGTGTGGAAAAAAATAAAAATAGTAGTTAGTAACAGTTGATTGACAGTTGAGAGGCGGGCAGAAAGAGCAGAGCTCAACCCCCGCAAGCACAACTAGGTGAATACAACTAGGTGAATATTGTAATACAGAGCCAAGAACAGAGCAGTAAGAGCAGTCCTCGTGGCGCAGTGGTAACATACTCGCCCTGCGCTTCGCCAGCGATTTGGCCTGGGTTCGTATCCTGGCCGGGGAGGATTAACTAGGCGTGTTCATGGTTGTGAACACTTAATTTCCATTCTATCTAATTTTTCTAATTTAGTTTGACATCATTTTGGTATTTTCTCTGTTGTATAATACAACAGAGAAATACAATAATATAATGTATCTATATTAATCTCTTCTAGTAACTCATAAACTTAATGTTTACTTTACATAACACTGAATTATTGCACTCGAGTGTTCGGTATTCACTCCACCAACGACACCAAGTTTAACAAATCCACAAAGGTCGTGACGAGGGTTCGAACCTACGTCCGAGAGCATCCCAGCCCTTGTGGATTTGTTCGTCTGATGCATCAGGCTATTGTGATTTCTGTGTGTAACCAAATTTACCTCTGACTGAAGAGTGGTGTTCGGCGTTTCCTCAGCTCCACTACTTTAACAAATACCCTCGAGTATATTTGTTCAAAGTTCACACTTGGATCGCATTTGTTCACTTCGCAGTTCTGAACATTACCATAATGACCGCATGCAAGCGTTCACCATATTACCATAAGTGACTGCAAGTACACTGTACATTGTTGACCAGACCACACACTAGAAAGTGAAGGGACGACGGCGTTTCGGTCCGTCCTGGACGATTCACAAGACAATCGACTTGAGAATAGTTCAGGACGGACCGAAACGTCGTCGTCCCTTCACCTTCTAGTGTGTGGTCTGGTCAACATTCTTCAGCCCCGTTATTGTGACTCATCGCCTGCACACTGTACATTCTGCATTAGGATGAATGAATGTAAATAGGAATGTGAAAGTGAAGCTATTCTGAAAATTGATTTACAAAATTTGACACCAAGATGGCGCTTGTTTATGCTGTGGTATCATGGGCGTCATGACACCACGTGACCTGACTTGACCAATACGAGCGGTGTTAATATTTGGTGGCATGTGATTGGCTGAAAGCCAGGCACACAACCAATCAAGAGGCGCATAACATACCAGAGTTACACTATGTTTGGTTAGCATTATATCCTCTTCTCTTACAAAGAACGTCGCTTTTCGCACGTATGCGTCACATAAGGCCAAAAAACCGTCGTACTAGAAAATGGAAGCGGCTGGCGAAAGTGACGTCCTGTCCCGTTTTCTGTTGTGGGTCCTCTGCTGGGTTAGGAGAGACCATTTTAAATTGACAGTTTTCTTGACGCTGGGGAAACCTTAAGAGGACGGACTGAACGATGCCACGCAAGGGGGATATACTTATCTTCCTATCACAAACCAAGCGTCTGGGGTAGGCTTAATTACTCTCCCGTGGTTGATAAGCTTTATGACCAGCACTAGAGAGCTCTTCTGGCCTCATGTTAAGTTGTGTTGACGTTTTCGAGCAACAAACGTGAAGTTCGGTGTTTGAAAAGGCTTTTGTCACTCCACATACTCTATACACTTCACTGGTGTAACCATTTGTGTGTGTGTGTGTTTACTAGTTTTTTTTTTTTTTTTTTTTTTTTTTTTACATGGGTTGAGCTTTTGCTCTTTCGGCCCGCCTCTCAACTGTCAATCAACTGTTTACTAACTACTTTTTTTTTTTTTTTTCCCCACACCACACACACACCCCAGGAAGCAGCCCGTGACAGCTGACTAACTCCCAGGTACCTATTTACTGCTAGGTATCAGGGGCATTCAGGGTGAAAGAAACTTTGCCCATTTGTTTCTGCCTCGTGCGGGAATCGAACCCGCGCCACAGAATTACGAATCCTGCGCGCTATCCACCAGGCTACGAGGCCCCCTTGTGTGTGTGTGTGTGTGTGTGTGTGTGTGTGTGTGTGTGTGTGTGTGTGTGTGTGTGTGTGTGTGTGTGTGCTCACCTATTTGTGTTTGCGGGAGTTGAGCTTTGGCTCTTTGGTCCCGCCTCTCAACCGTCAATCAACAGGTATACAAGTATGTGTGTGTGTGTGTGTGTGTGTGTGTGTGTGTGTGTGTGTGTGTGTGTGTGTGTGTGTGTGTGTGTACTCACCTAGTTGTACTCACCTAGTTGTGTTTGCGGGGTTGAGCTCTGGCTCTTTGGTCCCGCCTCTCAACCGTCAATCAACAGGTATACAAGTATGTGTGTGTGTGTGTGTGTGTGTGTGTGTGTGTGTGTGTGTGTGTGTGTGTGTACTCACCTAATTGTACTCACCTAATTGTGCTTGCGGGGGTTGAGCTTTGGCTCTTTGGTCCCGCCTCTCAACTGTCAATCAACTGGTGTACAGATTCCTGAGCCTACTGGGCTCTATCATATCTACATTTGAAACTGTGTATGGAGTCAGCCTCCACCACATCACTTCCTAGTGCATTCCATTTATTAACTACTCTGACACTGAAAAAAATTCTTTCTAACGTCTCTGTGGCTCATCTGGGTACTAAGTTTCCACCTGTGTCCCCTTGTTCGTGTCCCACCCGTGCTGAAAAGTTTGTCTTTGTCCACCCTGTCAATTCCCCTGAGAATTTTGTAGGTGGTTATCATGTCTCCCCTTACTCTTCTGTTTTCCAGGGATGTGAGGTTCAGCTCCTTTAACCTTTCCTCGTAGCTCAATCCTCTCAGTTCCGGGACGAGCCTGGTGGCATACCGCTGAATCTTCTCTAACTTTGTCTTGTGTTTAACTAGGTATGGACTCCAGGCTGGAGCTGCATACTCCAGGATTGGTCTCCAGTGCGCGCGCGCGCGTGTGTGTGTGTGTGTGTGTGTGTGTGTGTGTGTGTGTGTGTGTATGTGTGTGTGTGTGTGTGTGTGTGTGTGTGTGTGTGTGTGTGTGTGTGTATGTGTGTGTGTGTGTGTGTATGTGTGTGTGTGCTCACCTAATTGTGCTCACCTAATTGTGCTTGCGGGGGTTGAGCTCTGGCTCTTTGGTCCCGCCTCTCAACCGTCAATCAACTGGTGTACAGATTCCTGAGCCTATTGGGCTCTATCATATCTACATTTGAAACTGTGAATGGAGTCAGCCTCCACCACATCACTTCCTAATGCATTCCATTTGCTAACTACTCTGACACTGAAAAAGTTCTTTCTAACGTCTCTGTGGCTCATTTGGGTACTCAGCTTCCACCTGTGTCCCCTTGTTCGCGTCCCACCAGTGTTGAAAAGTTCGTCCTTGTTTACCCGGTCGATTCCCCTGAGGATTTTGTAGGTTGTGATCATGTCCCCCCTTACTCTTCTGTCTTCCAGTGTCGTGAGGTGCATTTCCCGCAGCCTTTCCTCATAACTCATGCCTCTTAGTTCTGGGACTAGTCTAGTAGCATACCTTTGGACTTTTTCCAGCTTCGTCTTGTGCTTGACAAGGTACGGGCTCCATGCTGGGGCCGCATACTCCAGGATTGGTCTTACATATGTGGTGTACAAGATTCTGAATGATTCCTTACACAGGTTCCTGAACGCCGTTCTGATGTTAGCCAGCCTCGCATATGCCGCAGACGTTATTCTCTTTATGTGGGCTTCAGGAGACAGGTTTGGTGTGATATCAACTCCTAGATCTTTCTCTCTGTCTGTTTCATTAAGTACTTCATCTCCTATTCTGTATCCTGTGCCTGGCCTCCTGTTTCCACTGCCTAGTTTCATTACTTTGCATTTACTCGGGTTGAACTTCAACAGCCATTTGTTGGACCATTCACTCAGTCTATCCAGGTCATCTTGTAGCCTCCTACTATCATCCTCTGTTTCAATCCTCCTCATAATTTTTGCATCGTCGGCAAACATTGAGAGGAACGAATCTATACCCTCTGGGAGATCATTTACATATACCAGAAACAGTATAGGTCCAAGGACTGACCCCTGCGGGACTCCACTTGTGACGTCTCGCCAATCTGAGACCTCACCCCTCACACAGACTCGTTGTCTCCTGTTGCTTAGGTATTCCTCTATCCACCGGAGTACCTTCCCTCTCACTCCAGCCTGCATCTCCAACTTTCGCACTAGCCTCTTGTGTGGCACTGTATCAAAGGCTTTCTGACAATCCAAAAATATGCAGTCTGCCCACCCTTCTCTTTCTTGCCTTATTTTTGTTGCCTGGTCGTAGAATTCAAGTAACCCTGTGAGGCAGGACCTGCCATCCCTGAACCCATGTTGATGCTGTGTTACAAAGTTCCTTCGCTCCAGATGCTCCACTAGTTTTTTTCGCACAATCTTCTCCATCAGCTTGCATGGTATGCAGGTTAGGGACACTGGCCTGTAGTTCAGTGCCTCCTGTCTATCCCCTTTCTTGTATATCGGGACTACGTTAGCTGCTTTCCAAGTATCTGGCAGTTCCCCTGTTGCCAGTGATTTGTTATACACTATGGAGAGTGGTAGGCTCAGTTCTCTTGCTCCTTCCTTTAGAACCCAAGGGGAGATTCCATCTGGGCCTATAGCCTTCGTCACGTCCAACTCTAGTAAACACTTCCTTACTTCCCCACTGGTAATCTCAAACTCTTCCAGTGGTTCCTGGTTAGCTATTCCCTCACTTACCTCTGGAATTTCTCCTTGTTCTAAGGTGAAGACCTCCTGGAATTTCTTATTCAATTCCTCACACACTTCCTTGTCATTTGTAGTGAATCCTTCCGCCCCTATCCTTAATCTCATAACCTGTTCCTTTACTGTTGTTTTTCTCCTAATGTGGCTATGTGTGTGTGTGTGTGTGTGTGTGTGTGTGTGTGTGTGTGTGTGTGTGTGTGTGTGTGTGTGTGTGTGTGTGTGTGTGTGTGTGCGCGCGCGCGCGCGCGCGCGCGTGTGTGTGTGTGATTCGCCAATCGTAAGACATCCTAGCCTAGTCGTTGGGGAGGCAGGGAATGGTCAGGGGAGAGCGCCAAGACATTAACGCAATATAGCACCTGGAATGGGGTCAGGATAAGGATTTGGGATGCGAACGACTCACAATTTAAGAGGTCGGAACGACCACCAGATCAAGGTAAGGCAATTTCGACGAGAAAGCAATAAGCAAGTACGACTATATACGAATTGGAAAGGATGTGAGCAGAGTATAGGAGCTGGGATTCTTCGCTATAATGAAGAAATCAATTGGACGGACCCACCTATCCAAGTGGGAATGCTTTCTAGTCCCACTTCACTTCACTTCAGAAAGTGAATCAGTTCACTTCATGTTTCATGTGTCAGTGTAGCCTAGAGCTGGGTAGCAGGAAGCGTAGCCCCCCCTAATCTTTACCAGGGTCGTACAAAGACCCAGGGGGGGCCAGATTCACGAAGCAGTTACGCCAGCACTTACGAACCTGTCCATCTTTTCTCAATCTTTGGCGGCTTTGTTTACAATTATTGGACAGTTAACGAGCTCCGAAGCACCAGGAGGCTGTTTATAACAATAACAACAGTTGATTGGCAAGTTTTCATGCTTGTAATCTGTTTAATAAATGTAACCAAAGCCGTCAAAGATTGACGAAAGATGTACACGTTCGTAAGTGCTTGTGTAACGGCTTCGTGAATCTGGCCCATAGGGTCGTACAAAGACCCAGGCTCACCACGACCACACCAGTGTGGTCGTGCTAGGAAATGTATATATTTATTTCTCAGAATGTTTGGCAATATGTTTATTGTTTGTGATGTGTGTCTATATATGTATTAACACGTTGTACTGAACGGGGTGAGAATAGCTTGAGCTACCTCATCCCTTTGTGTGTATTTTACCTTAATAAACTTATTTCAGTTTCAATTCAGTGTGGTCGTACCCCCCCCCCCTCCCCCCGCCCTCTGGTCGGGTAGAAAGTGACAGGATCTTGGTCTCCAGGACAACCCCGGCCAAAAGACCTAAATGGATTACAAAGTTTGCTCTAGTCTCTATAAATAATATTTTAAGATTCAAACTTTGACAGATATTTAAAAAGTCAGAAATTCACTGTTGAATGAGATTTAACTTGTAATATCAATAATGAATAACTTGAGCAGTGTGATGTAGAAGTGGATGAGTTAGAATAACATTTAGAGATCTTACTGTGGGAGAAAATGGGACAATATTTAGGTTATAGAGTGGGACTGAATTAGTATCCTTGGAGTTGCAAAGAGCAGGCACTACCGACTGAGCCACGATGAACTCGTCATAGTTTAGTGAATAGTCCGTGTGCCTGCGGGCTCCAGCAATGAGAGTTCGATCCCACGGCATGACCCCTAATATGTACATATAGATTCAGTAATGTTTTGTGATTTTTAATTTTGAAAGATCTGGTATGGTCAGCTGTGGCAGCTGTGTAAGAGCCTGACCATTATACCATAAACAAATAAACAAATCCACAAGGGCCGTGACGAGGATTCGAACCTACGTCCGAGATCTTCCCAGACGCTGCAGCCCGTCCTCCAAACAAAGATCCAAAAGTGATTCCATGCACCCGCCCAACCCCGTTTATGAATGAAAAGTGGTTTACACACAACCCGTCCTCGACTCAAGTCCATTCCATCCAGCGGTCGACCCCACAGACGCATTCATCAATATGAACATGCAGTTCATTCAAAACCGGAATTTTCTCAAATATAAATTAATATTATAATATATTAGCATATTGTGCATATATAGGCATAGGATAGGTTAGGTTAGGTGTTTAGGTTCTGTTGGCGATTATTTGTATTTGTAGTACGTGGGTGAAGCATTTATAGCGTTGTGGTTCGAACAAAATTCGTCAGTGAAACACTTGTTCCGGATATGTTCGAACGTCAGCAGTTGTGAGTCGTGTGTAAACCGCTTTTCATTCATAAACAGGGGGTTTGGCGGGTGCATGGAATCACTTTTGGATCTTTGTTTGGAGGACGGGCTGTTACACACGACTCACAACTGGAGTCGTGTGTAACAGCCCGTGTGTAACAGTTCATACCGTACTGGAGAGTGAACCAACTGCATCCATCATCTAAAGACGTTTCGGTCCGACCTGGACCATTCTCAAGTAGATTGTGGAGATTGTGAAGATTCTCTAGTCACAATCGACTTGAGAATGGTCCAGAACGGACCGAAACGTGGTCGTCCCTTCACCTTCTAGTGTGTGGTCTGGTCAACATACTTCAGCCACGTTATTGTGACTCATCGCCTGCAAATTAAGATCTGCCCTAACCTAGGCTTTACAAGAATATAAAAACTCTTGTATAAATATAACCTAAAGATGCTCTTCTAGCTTCAGTGAACACCCTGTACACAAGCCTATACCCTCTTCACACTCATGGGTTTCACTGTTCACTGTTCCCTCACATTCTCAAGTGGTGGATTTAGACCGTACAAAATTACGTTGTTCATGTATTCCGTCTCGGCAAATGGCCAGTCACTGTACATAAAGGCATGACAACAGTGATTTACAGTGAGATTATATCCTGCAGCCCGGCAAGACAAGGCTGCCAGACACTGCAAATATGAATGATAAACGACGCATTTGAGTCGTGTTTGTCTGAAGCAAACACGAACGCTGAGCGATTATCTCTTGTATACTATATGAAACATTATTATAACCAAGCGTTATATATATTGATGTAAACTCCTGAGTTATTTCATCAGCCATAATCACGTGGGAAAAAACCCTATTTATATCCTGTCTGGATCAGTCCTTATCCCATCCTTGACCTATCCATATCTAATTCCTCACGGACATGCAAAGGAACAACCTATTGTATTTTTTTGACATAATACAACCAGAATGTCCACCCAAATGAAGATCATACAACCACACTATTGAACCAAATAAATATGATAAATTAATCACAATATCCAACCAAACCAATGCAATACAATCATACAATCCAACCTAACCATAATAATACAATCTTGCTAACCAACCAGACCACAATAATACAATTCAACCAACCCTTAATACAATCCAACCAACCCTTAATAATACAATGATACAATCCAACCAACCCTTAATAATACAATGATACAATCCAACCAACCCTTAATAATACAATGATACAATCCAACCAACCCTTAATAATACAATGATACAATCCAACCAACCCTTAATAATACAATGATACAATCCAACCAACCCTTAATAATACAATGATACAATCCAACCAACCCTTAATAATACAATGATACAATCCAACCAACCCTTAATAATACAATCATACAATCCAACCAACCCTTAATAATACAATGATACAATCCAACCAACCCTTAATAATACAATCATACAATCCAACCAACATTTAATAATACAATGATACAATCCAACCAACATTTAATAATACAATGATACAATCCAACCAACATTTAATAATACAATCATACAATCCAACCAACATTTAATAATACAATCATACAATCCAACCAACATTTAATAATACAATCATACAATCCAACCAACATTTAATAATACAATCATACAATCCAACCAACATTTAATAATACAATGATACAATCCAACCAACATTTAATAATACAATCATACAATCCAACCAACATTTAATAATACAATGATACAATCCAACCAACATTTAATAATACAATGATACAATCCAACCAACATTTAATAATACAATCATACAATCCAACCAACATTTAATAATACAATCATACAATCCAACCAACATTTAATAATACAATCATACAATCCAACCAACATTTAATAATACAATCATACAATCCAACCAACATTTAATAATACAATCATACAATCCAACCAACATTTAATAATACAATCATACAATCCAACCAACATTTAATAATACAATCATACAATCCAACCAACATTTAATAATACAATGATACAATCCAACCAACATTTAATAATACAATCATACAATCCAACCAACATTTAATAATACAATGATACAATCCAACCAACATTTAATAATACAATCATACAATCCAACCAACATTTAATAATACAATCATACAATCCAACCAACATTTAATAATACAATCATACAATCCAACCAACATTTAATAATACAATCATACAATCCAACCAACATTTAATAATACAATCATACAATCCAACCAACATTTAATAATACAATGATACAATCCAACCAACATTTAATAATACAATCATACAATCCAACCAACATTTAATAATACAATGATACAATCCAACCAACATTTAATAATACAATGATACAATCCAACCAACATTTAATAATACAATCATACAATCCAACCAACATTTAATAATACAATCATACAATCCAACCAACATTTAATAATACAATCATACAATCCAACCAACATTTAATAATACAATCATACAATCCAACCAACATTTAATAATACAATCATACAATCCAACCAACATTTAATAATACAATCATACAATCCAACCAACATTTAATAATACAATGATACAATCCAACCAACATTTAATAATACAATGATACAATCCAACCAACATTTAATAATACAATCATACAATCCAACCAACATTTAATAATACAATCATACAATCCAACCAACATTTAATAATACAATCATACAATCCAACCAACATTTAATAATACAATCATACAATCCAACCAACATTTAATAATACAATCATACAATCCAACCAACATTTAATAATACAATCATACAATCCAACCAACATTTAATAATACAATCATACAATCCAACCAACATTTAATAATACAATGATACAATCCAACCAACATTTAATAATACAATGATACAATCCAACCAACATTTAATAATACAATGATACAATCCAACCAACATTTAATAATACAATCATACAATCCAACCAACATTTAATAATACAATCATACAATCCAACCAACATTTAATAATACAATCATACAATCCAACCAACATTTAATAATACAATCATACAATCCAACCAACATTTAATAATACAATCATACAATCCAACCAACATTTAATAATACAATCATACAATCCAACCAACATTTAATAATACAATCATACAATCCAACCAACATTTAATAATACAATCATACAATCCAACCAACATTTAATAATACAATCATACAATCCAACCAACATTTAATAATACAATCATACAATCCAACCAACATTTAATAATACAATCATACAATCCAACCAACATTTAATAATACAATCATACAATCCAACCAACATTTAATAATACAATCATACAATCCAACCAATATAAAACTACAAAAAATAGCTTCAAATATATGGTCTATATTTACCACCTTCAATAAAGTGGAAAATTAATTGAAACCAGAAAATCATATTTTAAAGATCACATCACTCTGAAAACGATTAAGTTGTATTGTACTAATCAAAGCTAATTTATCTCTCTCGAAACTGAAATGTATCACATATATTTTAAACTTAATTAACTTTAAGTTTAAACTTAATTAACATATATTAATTACATCATCAGCTCCAGCAGGTCTTGACATGGTCTGAATGTGAAGAACAGTTTACAATTATTGGTTATTTGTTCACCCTTTCGTGTTGAAATTCAGATAAAATAATAATTTGGGGTAAACTAAAACGTAGCTATAGTCTGGCTATCAAATACCTATATGTCATATATCGACTACAACTCGTGTATCATAAATCATACAGCTGAAAAACGCCATAGCGTAAAGCACATTTATTCGTAAAAAAAAAAACATCGGACAAGTTGATTGGTCTATCGGATCAATGCTATAAACAGATAAGACCTACATTCTGTTTCTGCCAGGACATTGATGGACGAATTTGTCAGTAGATGGGGTGATTAAGAGCTGAAAGAGACCCAGAGATATATTGATGGCTCCAATTCACACCAACATCCCTTGACAAGTTACCGTCGAATTTAGAAAACGAGATGAGGACTAATACATGTGAATAATGTTGTTGTTGTTGTTTAAGATTCGCTACTGATAACGAAAAGTTCCAAGTAGCACGGGATATGGTGAGCCCGTAGTGGACATAACATGTGGATCTCGTCAGTTATGAAAATGAAACTTATCATGAAGTTTTCCAATACTTGACTACTTTTTACAACAAAGTTGATGAAGTGAAATAGTGAAGTGAAGTGACTACTGATACTGAGATGCCAATACGAATATTCAAGATAACTACGTGAAGACTGAGCTCACTATTCAAAATACAGCACACATTCCACAGTATCATACAATAACATATATACAACACTGTATAAGAATATACTTTGAGAACTTGAAGTACCAAGTGAGCGGGTTCGAATCCTTCTCATGGCTCCTACTGATTTTTCATATTATATATATATATATATATATATATATATATATATATATACATATATATATATATATATATACATATATATATATATATATATATATATATCACTAACGAAAGAGAGAGAGAGATAGAAAAGATTCGAGCTAGAGTCATAAACCTAACCTTTTCGGTCATACACAATAACACAGGCGGGACCAAAGAGCCAGAGCTCAACCCCCGCAAGCACAACTAGGTGAGTACATTACATATAACAGTGCAGTACAAGATACAATCTCTCACAGAGTAATCAGTTAAACTACACTACACTACGCATCAGGTTCGAATCCTCGTCACGGCCCTTGTGGATTTGCTTAATCAGTTAAACTCTTCGGGTAAAGGCAGCCTTAGTTTGCCTAACAGCGTAGTCTATTTATCTGAGCTTCAACAAGGGTTCAGAAATCAATACAGACCATCAGAGTTTTCATGCACGGGATTATTCCAAAATGTTTTCGAAATACAGTGCCCATTGACCAGGGATGAACTCATAACTTTTAACCGTAGGACATTAACTAGCTTCGGTGTTCCACATCCTGGGATTACAATATGCCCCCAGAACACACTTTATGTACCGCCAATATATTCACCGGGGTCTGAAATGTGTGAGACCTGTGATTGACGCTTTTAATTTTTGCGGTCACTAACGTCAGTTGCGTCACGTGATGGTGTTCAGGGAAGCAGCATGTTGCGTCACGTGACGGTGTTCAGTGACGCAGCATGTTGCGCAACGTGACGGAGAGTTGAGTGACGGTAACGCAAAGCGTCACCCAACCTAGCTGCGACTGCATCATTTGATGTGTAAAAATTGCTCGCTGTTTGAAAGTCATTCCCTGGGTGACACCTTTATCCTGGCAAAAATTAATTGGCTCCCAGCTCATGGGTGGAATATAATAAAAAAAACAGCAAGAATATAATACATGACAAAAGTTTCCCTTTAACATACGATACAAAAATCATATTTGTCAAATAATCTCATTAAAAAAATCTAATCTCAATTTTTTGTATACATTGGAAAATTCTGAAAATCTTCTACGTATACTGGAAGAATATTTATCATATTTTTTAATCAAAATATAATCAACTGATTTCTATGTTAAGAGTAAATACTGTCTGGGTATGTAACCATTGTCTGTAATTATTAAAACATTGTGGGTGGGTATTTTACTATTGTCTTTATTTGTACTTTGAAGTTATGTCAGTTAAATAGTGTTATTACAACATTGTTTACAGTTAATACAATATTGTCTACAGTTAATACAATATTGTCTACAGTTAATACAATATTGTCTACAGTTAATACAATATTGTCTACAGTTAATACAATATTGTCTACAGTTAATACAATATTGTCTACAGTTAATACAATATTGACTACGTTAATACAACATTGTCTACAGTTAATACAATATTGTCTACAGTTAATACAATATTGTCTACAGTTAATACAATATTGTCTACAGTTAATACAATATTGTCTACAGTTAATACAACATTGTCTACAGTTAATACAATATTGTCTACAGTTAATACAATATTGTCTACAGTTAATACAATATTGTCTACAGTTAATACAACATTGTCTACAGTTAATACAATATTGTCTACAGTTAATACAATATTGTCTACAGTTAATACAATATTGTCTACAGTCAATACAACATTGTCTACAGTTAATACAACATTGTCTACAGTTAATACAATATTGACTACGTTAATACAACATTGTCTACAGTTAATACAATATTGTCTACAGTTAATACAACATTGTCTACAGTTAATACAACAGTGTCTACAGTTAATACAATATTGTCTACAGTTAATACAACATTGTCTACAGTTATTACAACATTGTCTACAGTTAATACAACATTGTCTACAGTTAATACAATATTGACTACGTTAATACAACATTGTCTACAGTTAATACAACATTGTCTACAGTTAATACAACATTGTCTACAGTTAATACAACATTGTCTACAGTTAATACAATATTGACTACGTTAATACAACATTGTCTACAGTTAATACAACATTGTCTACAGTTAATACAACATTGTCTACAGTTAATACAATATTGATTACGTTAATACAACATTGTCTACAGTTAATACAACATTGTCTACAGTTAATACAACATTGTCTAAAGTTAATGCAACATTGTCTACAGTCAATACAACATTGTCTACAGTTAATACAACATTGTCTACAGTTAATACAACATTGTCTACAGTTAATACAATATTGACTACGTTAATACAACATTGTCTACAGTTAATACAACATTGTCTACAGTTAATACAACATTGTCTACAGTTAATACAACATTGTCTACAGTTAATACAATATTGGCTACGTTAATACAACATTATCTACAGTTAATACAACATTGTCTACAATTAATACAACATTGTCTGCCGGTAAGATTTGCCTTATAATCATTAAGTAATAATTTACGTGTAACTAAGAACGTTCCCCTCCCCCCCGTTCTTACGACGTATTCAATGCAATAGAATATTGTCGTGCTCTAGACAGTAACGTTATGTAAACTATTTTATGTGATAATATTTCCAGTTCTGTAGTGTACACCAGTTTACGGTGTGTGTATACACTGAGAGTATACTTTAGTCCTGGAGTATGTCCAGCACTAAGATATACTGGTTGGCTGGTTATTGTGCATGTGTGGTGGCCTTAATTACTCTGTCACGCAGCCTAATAATGCACACTTCAGACCGGCATTCATCCTTAAAATGTAAATTACCAACTGTCATTTATCTTTAAATGTAAATTTTAAGCTGTCATATTCTCGTTAACTTTCCGGGTGATACTCTTTACTTCAAAGAAAAATAAAGGCGGAAAAAATGAATAAAGTATCCCATTATAATTTTTGTATTTTTTTTAGGTTGAGAAACTGAGATTTTCCCCCCAGAAAGATATCTAGCATCAGCTCGGAGACTGAGGAAGACAGCTTTGAGGTCCCCCGTCTTTGTTTCCTTTATAACAGAGGATCAAAAGGTGGGGAAAAAGAAAAAGAAAATGTATTTTCCCCCAAAAAATATTATTCTTGTTCTGATGCAAATTATTCCCTGCAGGATATCAACGTTTTCTAACAAACAAACGGGGCATAATATGTTTTGTTTTATCTGGTAAACATTAACAATTAAGGTCAACACCAGACACCCCCACACACACGACAGGGTAGATAAAGACAGTCTATTTAACACAAGGGGCACACGCACTAGGGGACACAGGTGGAAACTGAGTGCCCAAGTGAGCCACAGAGATATTTGAAACTTTTTTAGTGTCAGAGTGGTTGACAAATGGAATGCATTAGGAAGTAATGTGGTGGAGGCTGACTCCATACACAGTTTCAAGTGTAGATATGATAGAGCCCAGTAGGCTCAGGAACCTGCACACCAGTTGATTGACGGTTGAGAGGCGGGACCAAAGAGCCAGAGCTCAACCCCCGCAAACACAACTAGGTGAGTACAACTAGGTGAGTACTTACCATACCAATTTCAACACCACATAAGCAGACAAGATACATGACTCCACGCACAGACAAACAAGGAGATTCAACTTATCAATGACAGAATAGTCCTTATTGTTATTCAGTCACGTTTTGAGATGTCTTGAGACTAATAGCCTTCCTATGAATTACTTGAGATTTTTGGATGAAAGACTGGCGTCTTGTCTGGTCGAGAGAGCACTTGCACATCATGGAAAAGACTCTTGCTAATATGCAAGAAATGACTTCTAGATAAAAGTATTGTTAGCTGAAGAAACATGTATTCTTTTAGATACTATTTTTTTAGGAATTTTGAGGATGTAAGTGTCCCAAGGTAATTTTGAAGTACACTATTTGGCTAATAAATTGATAATTATCTACAATCAGTTAATAAAAAAATAGAATTTGCTTCTAAATAATTAAAAAAAAATAGGATTTGTACTAATTTGACAAATTTTATGATGACACAAGTATCAATGGAAATAGTTTTATGATATAATTATAACAAAAACACATGCAAATATACAACCCATCCCCCTAATTAGACAGTACCAATTGTGTGACGATCATCAATAGTCAGAATTCGTACGTCCTTAGCTATTAGATAGTAGTACTGTATACTGACTAGTAAGGAATTCTATATGTACATGATACATATATGTGGAAATACGTGTGTACAAATACATATGTTGTGGACAATTTCTTCCACTGAACTATTTATGCTACTAACTTGGTTAATGAAAAACAGTAATTAGTGATGCTCAGAAAATAGAATATATGAGGATACGAGGCTTTTATAACCTAATGGACGGATTCCCCTTAAATAGCAGGAATCGACGTAATTCTTGTATAATATATACTTAATTCAGTTCCTTATTCATGTGATCATCACCAATATAAGTCTTTAGTGTGTTGATTTAAATGAAATATAAATTATTCCTGGAATTATATCAACGATCAGCTGGCCAATACCCGCGTAATGAACGCACCAACCCACAGTGATGCCCAAAGGTGATTATCAACATAACTTACATGTCAATTACGACCGTATGAGATGCCTCGAGTTGACACCAACATACCTTAACCTAATAACACCTGAGAATACACTTGAACTGGTAAGGCTTTTATTTTCTGGTATTCATTGATGATCAACAGGCAACAGGATCATCAATGCCTGCTTGATGATCCTACCGATCCAGTACCCAACCAGGGGTACCATATTGCTTGGATTACATCCAATGTTGGAGGATTATTCGTAAGGAAAGTAATTAGAAACACCTTACCTTGAGGTTACCTTGAGGTGATTCCGGGGCTTAGCGTCCCCACGGTCCGGTCGTCGACCAGGCCTCCTGGTTGCTAGACTGGCCAACCAGGCTGTTGGTTGGCTGCTCGCAGCCTGACGTATGAGTCACAGCCTGATTGATCAGGTAAAAGTACCCGTTGCGATGGCCGGGAATCGAACCCGGGTCAACTGCTTGGAAGGCAGCTATGCTCACCACTATACCACCATCGCCTTCAACCACCTCGTTGAAAGTAAGTTACAATCCGTGCCGTTGTTACACTAAACAAGTTCAGCTCCCAATGCTTATTTCAGTTGTTTATTGAACAAGATGCTGAGGGGGTGGGGGGGAGGTTATCTTCTTGAGGTTATCTTGAGATGATTTCGGGGTTTTAGTGTCCCCGCGGCCCGGTCCTCGACCAGGCCTCCACCCCCCAGGAAGCAGCCCGTGACAGCTGACTAACACCCAGGTACCTATTTTACTGCTAGGTAACAGGGGCATAGGGTGAAAGAAACTCTGCCCATTGTTCCTCGCCGGCGCCCGGGATCGAACCCGGGACCACAGGATCACAAGTCCAGCGTGCTGTCCGCTCGGCCGACCGGCTCCCGCTACAAGTGATTATTTTACTTAATTTATTTATTATTGAAAGGACTGTAATTATTTTAATGGTTGATTAATTATTTTATCAAGCGGATTGTATAGGTTTTTATTTAAAATCACTGATAACCTTCCACTACACATTTAATTATTTATAATTATTAAAATATGGTTGTTATGCCGTATTTAAACGGTTAACATAATTATTTTTACTGAACTGTATTTAAAAACGGTTAATGGATATTGTTAGTATGAATAATTACAGCCTTAGACATAACTAAGATACAACCTTAGACGCCCATCTATAAATCTATCTGGGGCCAGATTCACGAAGCAGTTACGCAAGTACTTACGAACCTGTCCATCTTTCCTCAGTCTTTGGCGGCTTTGTTTACAATTATTAAACAGTTAATGAGCTCCGAAGCACCAGGAGGCTGTTTATAACAATAACAACAGTTGATTGGCAAGTTTTGTTGCTTGTAAACTGTTCAACAAATGTAACCAAAGCCGTCAAACACGGAGGAAAGATGGACACGTTCGTAAGTGCTTGCGTAACTGCTTCGTGAATCTCATTAATGATGACCCCGGTGCTGACCACGTGAGTGGGCCTGTCACAGGCACCTCAATAGTAATAATATTAATAATGACAATTCATTTACAGTCTTCCCCGCCTGCCGCCTGTCAAACACATACACTCTAGCTACAGCCTTATACACCACTGTATAAATATTAGCATGCAAATGCATTTTGTACTGAATACAATGTTTTTTTCTAACTACAATACAGTACTAATTCCCCTTCGCCTGTCTGAGGGGATCATGTTCTGGTTAGTGGTCCCCGGGAGGCATGATAACTCCGTATGACTGAAGCCCCATATTAATACATGGGTTCGTATCCTGGCCGGGGAGGATTTACTGGGCGCAATTCCTTAACTGTAGCCTCTGTTTAACGCAACAGTAAAATGTGTACTTGGATGAAAAAACGATTCTTCGCGGCAGGGGATCGTATTCCAGGGACCATAGGATTAAGGACTTGCCCGAAACGCTACGCGTACTAGTGGCTCTACAAGAATGTAACAACTCTTGTATATATCTCAAAAAAAAAAAAAAAAAAAAAAATTAGCTAATATCAGTCCAATAGCTCCAGGGAGACTCTGGAGCTCTATCCAGAAAATGGTAGATTTGGGACCTGGAGGACCAGGTCCCAAATCTACACAGTAAAATAACAACGTACTGGAGTGAACGATATGGAAGAAAATACAGAATAGAACCAATGAAGAGCAGAGGTGCCATAGGCACAATCAGAGAACACTGTATAAACATCAGAGGTCCGCGGTTGTTCAACGTCCTCCCAGCAAGCATAAGAAATATTGCCGGAACAACCGTGGACATTTTCAAGAGGAAACTAGATTTATTCCTCCAAGGAGTGCCGGACCAACCGGGCTGTGGTGGGTATGTGGGCCTGCGGGCCGCTCCAAGCAACAGCCTGGTGGACCAAACTCTCACAAGTCGAGCCTGGCCTCGGGCCGGGCTTGGGGAGTAGAAGAACTCCCAGAACCCCATCAACCAGGTAAGCAGGTAGCTATGAACCACTAAAATATGGTAAATGAATGACTGGGTTTACTAGTATTATCAAACTAAACTCATTTTGGGCTGGAAATCATGTGCCATTATCCATCTAAACCTATAATGTCTTATATATTGGCCAATACAATCTATATATAGACAGGTAAGTAAGCACTTACCTCTTGTTCTTGTCGTAGTTCAATCCGTCCGTCAATTTAGGTTATTTAGTATTTTTAGTACCAAAAATGTGCTTCAACTGACACAGATAAAATATACACACGTGCGCTCTCTGTGACGGCTGAGGCCATACTGGCGCCGCCTCCCTGGGGTACGCCGCCTTACATATGGTTCTCTTTCGGTTTATTAATAAATGACAGCAGAAGCTCATTCTAATGTTACTAACAGCTAGTAATTTATTGAATAGTAATTTGTTACTTCCAGTCCTTGAGATTGTTGAATTAAGTATTTATTGATTAATTATTTGTATTTTTGGCAAATATATCTCCCGTTTTCTAAAGGAAATTGCTACAAATCCAGTTTTCTTTGAATAACTAAAATGTTATTTTAATTTTAGGTAAATACTAAACAGCAGTAATATTATTTTTTCTGTATATTATTTTAGAAGTTAGTAATGTTGTGGGGAATTTCCGAAATAGTGGGGGGGGGAGGGGGAGCGGGGCGTTGCTGGGGTGTATGAGTGTATCCAATTTGTACACTTATCCGTCCATCCATCTATCCACCCACCTATCCCTCCATCTATTCAACTATCTATTCATCCATTTAATCATCTATCAATATATTATCCTATTCATTTGTCGATCTCTTCATCTATGTCTGTCCATCTATGTATCCATCAAACTACTCATCTTTCCGTAACTCCATCTATCCACCCACCTCAATCCATGTATCCATCAATACATCAACTGTGTCTATCTGTCTTATAAAACAAAAATTTGGGGAGGGAGGATTGATTGCCCGGGTCCGTCACCTATCTATCCGTCATTCCATCTATAAATCTATCCATTTATCAATTTGTGCATCTCTCTATCCATCTAACCAATTATAATAATAATTTACCCGTCTATCCATGTATTTATCCATCAATCTATCCTAAGGTACTAAGTGCGAAATTCAAATTAGTTCAGATATACTTTAGATTAAGTAATTAAACAGAATATCTTTGTTCGTCTAACAGTAAATTCCTGTAAGACTAAATATTCTGTTGTAATCAGGATTAAAAAAAGTTGAATTTTGGAACAGCAACAAACAGTTTTTTTTTTAAATTACGTTCTAAATATACAGCATTTGCTGGATTATAAGAATTTTTATTGCATTTTATATATTTTTTCCACTTTTTTCAGTTTTTGAGTGATGCTCAAGTTGTTTTGATGAGGGAATATATATAAATTTATGCATGTAAATACAATGTATACTTAGTGGAGGACGAAAAATCAACTAATAACTGCGGTAAAACAATTTTGTTTTGAGAGCCTAAAAATTGATAGGATATAAAGGGGTAACAAAAGTTATTAGCGAAGCTAGAAAGAAAGAAAGTTTTCCCTCTCATCAAGTGAAAGTCGGGAGAGAGTTAAAGTTACCGGGGGTTTCTAATGAGAGAAAGTTAGGAAGCTATCCAGGCAGTTAACTTCTATTTCACAAAAGTACAGTAAAAAAAAAGACTGATTACTATGCACTTTTTTTTTAAATACGAGTTTGAACAAATTATTTCACGTGAAATATATAAATTGATAATGAAGTGTATATTGAAAATGATATATATCAATGGATAGTTATATAAATCGTGAGATAGCGTATTAATAAAACAATTAGTGTTGTTTAGACAGTTAAAAGGAGATCAAGTTAATTCCCTGCATTATGCAACTCAAACTGTGTAGCTGATTAATGATTGCAAGCTTCTGTAAAAGCAATTATGTAATATACTATATTTTCCAAAGTATAAGACAAGGATATATTGTGCTAATAAAGGGGCGATATTAGTATGTCTCATCATTTAAGT
This sequence comes from Procambarus clarkii, assembly GCF_040958095.1. Classification (NCBI taxonomy): domain Eukaryota; kingdom Metazoa; phylum Arthropoda; class Malacostraca; order Decapoda; family Cambaridae; genus Procambarus; species Procambarus clarkii. Next base: position 6,197,829 of record NC_091209.1, on the reverse strand, counting down.
TTTCAAGTTTTGTTGGGAAAATCAGATTATTTGTAAAAATGCTTGTAGGTTTTGACGCTTGTGTCACACTTGTGTCACATTTGTGTCACACTTGTGTCACATTTGTCTGTCACACTTGTGTCACACTTGTGTCACATTTGTGTCACACTTGTGTCACATTTGTGTCACACTTGTGTCACATTTGTCTGTCACACTTGTGTCACACTTGTGTCACACTTGTCTGTCACACTTGTATCACATTTGTGTCACATTTGTGTCACACTTGTGTCACATTTGTGTCACACTTGTGTCACATTTGTGTCACACTTGTGTCACATTTGTCTGTCACACCTGTGTCACACTTGTATCACATTTGTGTCACATTTGTGTCACACTTGTGTCACATTTGTGTCACACTTGTGTCACACTTGTGTCACACTTGTGTCACACTTGTGTCACACTTGTCATCCTATCACACATTTTTCCCCATTTTTGTTCTTCTTCTTTTGCTCAACATTTCTCAGCCTTTTGTATGACAAATGTGATGTTTTGCATGGTATTTATCTTATTTATTGTTTATCTGCTACATAGTCTCCTTGGCTTGGGACCTTTTGATAATTACTTTATCTTTTTATCTGAGTGTCGCTTGTGTTGACACTCTGATTCTCGGTAACTTTTTGAGTTCCAAAAATCTGGATAAGGATCACAAAAGATAGAATTTCTGTATATTTGTGTCCAGAGAAGGAAATGCTAAGGTTGGAGAGCAGATGTCTAAGGCTAGCCTCACTAAACTTGGATTCACTCGCCTCTTTCCTGCCTATACCCACACCCACTGAACTGTAAATCCATTTTTCTGAAGATGTATTATTAAATACGAAAGTACTTACAGGTTGTCGAGTTCTTCCAGCTGCTCCTCAGATGGCGGACAGGAACCATGGATGCAGCGAGCATTTCCTCTCTTTACAGGGGATACCACCTCTGGGTGCATGTGTAGGGACCCTCGGCCTCGAAGAAGAAAACATGTAGCATCTGGGGGCAGCCTTGTGGGGGCATCCGTGTACACTCACATATTGTCTTCCACCATCCCCTACATATTATAGATTTTGAGGATTTATTTTAAGAGGGCATTATAATGTAAAGTTTGAGTGGTCCCCAAGCCATAAATCACTTATGGCTTGGGGATCCGAGCAGGGTTCGAACTCTCGCAGCCCGGGATATAGAGTACCATAACCACTTCACCATCGATCGTTGGTATAGTGGTTACGGTACTATGTATTAGCCAGGTGGTGATTTTGGGCCACGGAAGTTCGAGCCCAGGTTGAGTCATGGTTCTTATGTGACATATATGCTAGAGATAGACGTGTCATGGGTGGGGTCGGGGTCGACACCATTGCCCCCCTTTTTAAGGGGCTCGGCCCCCATGGTGCAAGCAATTGGTAATACTTATAATCTTGTAAGTGACGACACTTGTTGCAGTGCAAGAATGGAGTACATTTGGCAGCTTGCAAGCTGGATAATAAAAGAGAAAAATGTACTTTTTACTTGTATTTTTGTTATTTATTTACAGTGCTATGTATAAACATAACGCAATCATATCCAGCTATGCTAAAATAGCAGTGTCTTGATGCTATCAAATCTCTTATCAGAGGTTATAAAAATATCACATATTTACCTCTATCTATATATATATACATCTCCAAAAGTTATTAAGCGGGTCATAATATCTGTTTTGATTGTGAGTGAAGGTGTTCCATGCATGTTCAATGTTCACTATCAGTTAACTCCATTTTAGTTTACCGTTGCTGTCTTTAGAGTACGTGTTCCATTTTCCGTATACTCTTCTCAATATATTGTAATATCAAATGCAAACCCCAACACCGTAGGTGATAACGTTTCATTCACTTGGGTCTCAAACGTCGACCATGAAAAATGGTTTAGACTGATGTCCTACCAACCACACCATGGAGGCTCACACTAAGGAAAGCTCTCAGAAACACCTAACTGGAACCCAACAGAGACCTTATACTACCTTCCCTGGAGCACCACTATAGTATCTGGAGGGTCTACACCCCGTTATCCTTGTCCCACATCCATGGCCTAGTTAGTACGACAACAGTTCTCCTACTTTTGAGGCCCGGGTTCGAGTCTCCGATTATCCACTTGAAAGAAATGCTGCTATATTATATATATATACATATATATATATATATATATATATATATATATATATATATATAATGAATGAAACCTCTGGACGTTTGATTCACTTAAAAGAATATATTCATTGTGTTCAAATTCTGCAATGTTTCTCCTCTCATTCTATAACTATTCAGACGTCTACCATATCTACACAGACTGAACCAAGTGAACACCATATCTTCCCTCCTCCAGCCTACCTGAACACCATATCTGTCCTGCCTCGACCCGCAGAACACAATAAATGATCAAAATGATTAAGCAATGATTTTGTTGATAGAACATAATTCTTTGATTGCCTTGTAAACCGTATGATGATTCTTTGTTTATTGTGATTCACTCCACCAGCAGCAATTGTTAGAAAATAGTGAAGATAAGTGACACGTCTTTTGCTTTTGGTGACGGTATAACGATGTATATTAACGAGGACAAAATAGTATATATATGAAGGTATACTATATGTCCCTTGTGATAAATGGAAGCTATACAAAATATATTTTGAGAAGAATAATTTCAAATGGACACAATTTAGCGAATCTGTTTTACGAAAAAAATAATTGGTAATTGGTGGATATTGTCCCAGATCATTCCTGAGATAGACAGCAACAGGAAATTGGAACTCCAATTAAACAAAAAAAAATTGGACTTATCTTGAACACGAGTAAATACAGGATCCTCAACACTCACTAAATCATTTGAAACACAAATGTAGGATATAAATATCGAATTCATTTTTGTCTGCTATAAATGTCCGAAAAATAGCCCTAATGCCCACAAAAAGTTCCATAGCACAATAAAAACGAACACAAACCTGCCTCGATCAACGGGGTTATTGTTGCCTTTCGTGTGCAGTCTTGTCCTAGTCACCCCCCTAAACCTTGCCTCTCGGGGTAATTCACTGTCGTGGCCTTTATCACACTCCTACTATTTCCTCAGGTCGTCCTGTCCAACTTATTCATTTTTTCTATACTTTTACAACCAATCTAAACTTCGCTAAGAACATTCGTCACCGTGTATGTCCTTAGGGAGATGGTTCACTAAACCTCTCGTCTGTTGTACCGTTTATATCCTCAGGGAGATGGTTCACTAAACCTCTCGTCTGTTGTACCGTGTATATCCTCAGGGAGATGGTTCACTAAACCTCTCGTCTGTTGTATCGTTTATATCCTCAGGGAGATGGTTCACTAAACCTCTCGTCTGTTGTACCGTTTATATCCTCAGTGAGATGGTTCACTAAACCTCTCGTCTGTTGTACCTCTTGAACAGGTAGAATGATTCTAGACGCTATCTTAGGACCAGGCTAATTAAATCACTCCAGACTCCTGTCATATAGTTAGTAGGATGATTTCAGACCCAGGCTCCAGCGCCCTGAACATTGGTCCCTATACTGTTGTGAACACTTGCCAATATGATGAACATTTGCTGGAAACATAATCAGTTCATCACTTTATCCAGCCTGGATAAATACTTGTACTACGTTGTCAAAGTTCAATACAAAATATGAATTGATGAAAATGTAATGATTCTAAGAAATACAATTCATTCCAGTAATACAAAAGCTGGCTTAAGAAACTATGAAATATTCTGAATGACAGTCGTTGTCAACAAGTTGACCTGTGCACTCTCAAGAAAGATTAAACAAAGTTTTTACATTGATTTTAACTGATGCTTTCATGTCGCAGTTTTAAATAAAGATATCATTTGTTTTCATATAAAAACAAGAAGGTAAAGGAAACTATAGAAGGCCTATTGGTCCATACGAGGCAGCTCCTATTGGTCCATACGAGGCAGCTCCTATTGGTCCATACGAGGCAGCTCCTATTGGTCCATACGAGGCAGCTCCTATTGGTCCATACGAGGCAGCTCCTATTCTCTCATTCCAGGCAGCTCCTATTGGCCTATACAAGACAGCTCCTATTTTTATCCACCCAAACTCATTCTATTATTTGATTTTGTGAACTTATTCTGCATATCTCTGTGTTTATCAACACTACGCCAAGCAGAATTAACTCGAAAGGTACTTTAATCATTTGGACAATTTAACATCTGCTGAATTCTCCCCCCCCCCCCCGTACCTACTTGGCTCACTTGATGCTGGTACTTTACCCTGGACCATTTTCAACCTCAACACTTACAAGTTTTACAAAACCAAGAAGTATACATTGCGTAGGCGGCGCAATGTATACATTGCGCCGCCTACGCAATGTATACAATGCGTATACAATCGCAAAACAGGAATATTACATGTGCTTTACTCGACAAGAGCTGCTGCTCACATGTGTACCACTATCGTCTATGGATGTGTCAATCATGATATGATCAATTATGGAATGATATGTTATTATTGCTAATAAAAAAAATGATCTTGCTTCCCTGCATCTTCCACTCAACGCTTGGCATGACGTGCGCTAGCATTTGTTCTCGCTAAACAATTAACATTGGTGAACGATTATAATAAACTGGCAAAGAGATGCTGTGAAACTGCTCGTTAGCTATAGTTAGTCTCCTTAGTCTCCTCTAAACGGCTTTTGGAGTCAGCTCTGGTGTCAGCCTTACGGAGGCTGGCTCTGGTGTCAGCCTTACGGAGGCTGGCATGGTGTCAGCCTTACGGAGGCTGGCATGGTGTCAGCTTTCCGGAGGCTGGCATGGTGTCAGCCTTACGGAGGCTGGCTCTGGTGTCAGCCTTACGGAGGCTGGCTGTGGTGTCAGCCTTACGGAGGCTGGCATGGTGTCAGCCTTACGGAGGCTGGCTCTGGTGTCAGCCTTACGGAGGCTGGCTGTGGTGTCAGCCTTACGGAGGCTGGCTGTGGTGTCAGCCTTACGGAGGCTGGCATGGTGTCAGCCTTACGGAGGCTGGCTCTGGTGTCAGCCTTACGGAGGCTGGCTGTGGTGTCAGCCTTACGGAGGCTGGCATGGTGTCAGCCTTACGGAGGCTGGCTCTGGTGTCAGCCTTACGGAGGCTGGCATGGTGTCAGCCTTACGGAGGCTGGCATGGTGTCAGCCTTACGGAGGCTGGCTCTGGTGTCAGCCTTACGGAGGCTGGCTGTGGTGTCAGCCTTACGGAGGCTGGCATGGTGTCAGCCTTACGGAGGCTGGCTGTGGTGTCAGCCTTACGGAGGCTGGCATGGTGTCAGCCTTACGGAGGCTGGCTCTGGTGTCAGCCTTACGGAGGCTGGCTCTGGTGTCAGCCTTACGGAGGCTGGCTCTGGTGTCAGCCTTACGGAGGCTGGCATGGTGTGAGCCTCCTGGCCTCAGCTCAGATGACACACAAACTTCACACAAAACAATGATGTTTCATCCATTAAAGACTACATTTTCTTTTGAAGAAAGAACGTGAATCTATGTTAAAAACACAAGAGCTATTACAGTTATTTTTGTATGTATTTTTTATAAGTTTTTTTATATTTTCATCATTATAGTTCACTTAAATTTTCTAGCAGAATCACTAGTATTTCCCCCATAAAGTTATCATTATTAGTTATCTTGTATCCAAGATAACCAATAACTCGGAACGCTCTGATTAATTAGTTACATCGAAACATTCCGTTTTACATTTTAGTTCGTCATTGATTGGACAGTATGAATAAAATGGATAAACCAAAGAATAATATTCTTTTATCATATTTTCTCCCGATTTGATGATCTAAGTTCATTTTTTTTTTCTTTCTGATTTGAGTTGTTTGGTAGAGTCAAGTATTGTTGGTCTAGTGTGAAGATGAGGCGTCTCAGTGGGTAGCGGAAGACACTCACAAGTTAAAAATCGACCAACTATATTAATACTGTAGTTATCTCCTACAAAATCATCTCCTCTTGCTCCAGTTCCTGTCACTGTCTGAGTTATGAGGGCCTGTTGACTGCACTTCATGCTTTACCTGTTTCACGGTCGAGTCGATTTTTAACTGGATTTACATTCTCGGTGAAATATCACACAGTACCCAGGCCTATTGAAATAGAAATTGAAACTGAACATTCACACACACACACACAGGCACACAAGAGAGCATTCAAATTACACATTTATGCGACGGTATCTTCAAACTCGCATTGTGCCCATTACGCGGTGAAGCAGACACCTGTATAATACATCCTGACCATATTTTTTACTTGAAACAAGCACAAACGAAAGTGACTGTCCCCCCGTGGTGAAGATGGATCCTCCGTGGTCAAGACGGATCCCCCGTGTTCAAGACGGATCCCTCCGTGGTCAAGACGGATCCCCCGTGTTCAAGACGGATCCCTCCGTGGTCAAGACGGATCCCCCGTGTTCAAGACGGATCCCTCCGTGGTCAAGACGGATCCCCCGTGTTCAAGACGGATCCCTCCGTGGTCAAGACGGATCCCCCGTGTTCAAGACGGATCCCTCCGTGGTCAAGACGGATCCCCCGTGGTCAAGACGGATCCCTCCGTGGTCAAGACGGATCCCCCGTGTTCAAGACGGATCCCTCCGTGGTCAAGACGGATCCCCCGTGGTCAAGATGGATCCCTCCGTGGTCAAGACGGATCCCCCGTGTTCAAGACGGATCCCTCCGTGGTCAAGACGGATCCCCCGTGGTCAAGATGGATCCCTCCGTGGTCAAGACGGATCCCCCGTGTTCAAGACGGATCCCTCCGTGGTCAAGACGGATCCCCCGTGGTCAAGACGGATCCCCCGTGGTCAAGATGGATCCCTCCGTGGTCAAGATGGATCCCCCGTGTTCAAGACGGATCCCCCGTGGTCAAGATGGATCCCTCCGTGGTCAAGACGGATCCCCCGTGTTAAAGACGGATCCCTCCGTGGTGAAGACGGATCCGTCACTAGCGTGGTGGTACAGCTGTGGTGAGAGTGCCTTGATAGGGACCGAGACTCCCTCTGTGGTACTCTTAATACCATCCACAGTCATCACTCTCTCGGCTCCTCCACCATTATAACTAGTTACGACTATAAACTCATCAATCCCCCCATATAATTGCATATGTCTTTGTGTTCCTTGCTAATGTTACTGTTTTGTAATACACACACACACATTACAATGCACACAGGCAGAGATGATTGTGTTGACAATCTCTGCCTGTTAGGCACGCCAGTTTCTATGGTGTACCAACGCCTCCACTGTTCCGCTTCCACTCTACGATTACCTCCTGAGTGCATAACACACAGCGATGCACTACTTTTAAATCGGTGAGCAGTTCAAGAGTGAGGGAGAAGTATTCTAGTGCCACTGATTCATAACAAGACGCTGGCTTCCTGTTTGGAATGTGAAGGTAAGAGAACTTGATCTCATTACCAGAACACTACTCTATCAATAGTCTCAAAATATATTCGTATTTAAAGCTGTGGTCCCAAGAAATGGACCAACTTGGGGTTGTCGCTGGGTGGAGGGTGAGGTGCCATTGTGCGGAGGGTGAGGTGTTACTGAGTGGAGGGTGAGGTGTTACTGAGTGGAGGGTGAGGTGTTACTGAGTGGAGGGTGAGGTGTTACTGAGTGGAGGGTGAGGTGTTACTGAGTGGAGGGTGAGGTGTTACTGAGTGGAGGGTGAGGTGTTACTGAGTGGAGGGTGAGGTGTTACTGTGTGGAGGGTGAGGTGTTACTGAGTGGAGGGTGAGGTGTTACTGAGTGGAGGGTGAGGTGTTACTGAGTGGAGGGTGAGGTGTTACTGAGTGGAGGGTGAGGTGTTACTGAGTGGAGGGTGAGGTGTTACTGAGTGGAGGGTGAGGTGTTACTGAGTGGAGGGTGAGGTGTCATTGTGTGGAGGGTGAGGTGTTACTGTGTGGAGGGTGAGGTGTCATTGTGTGGACGGTGAGGTGTTACTGTGTGGAGGGTGAGGTGTTACTGTGTGGAGGGTGAGGTGTTACTGTGTGGAGGGTGAGGTGTTACACTGTGTAGAGGACGAGGTGTTACTGGGTGGAGGACGAGGTGTTACACTGGGTAGAGTACGAGGTGTTACTGTGTGGAGGGTGAGGTGTTACACTGTGTGGAGGACGAGGTGTTACTGGGTGGAGGACGAGGTGTTACACTGGGTAGAGTACGAGGTGTTACTGTGTGGAGGGTGAGGTGTTACACTGGGTGGAGGACGAGGTGTTACTGGGTGGAGGACGAGGTGTCACTAGCTGCTGAACCGCTTATAGCCACCGTTACTTGGGAGGTCCTCTTCGAATCCTGGGGTGGAGGGCGACACATTTTGGGTGTTCCAGACACCACCGTTCACGTCGATAGGTGATATTCCCATGCTGATACCTCCGTTGATACCTCCGTTGATACCTCCGTTGATACCTCCGTTCATCCCGCCGTTCATCCCACCGTTCATCCCGCCGTTCATCCCACCGTTCATCCCACCGTTCATCCCTGAAGTAATGTTGCCGTTCATACTGCCATTAGGAGTCTCAGCGATCTGTACGAGGAAAACATTAACAAAATCTTAGAACTTTCGTCACAATTCCACCCAAGATACACAATTATGGTAAATTGTAAAATACCTGTGAACTCTCACACACAGAGATCACAATAACGTGATGCATCAAATGAACAAATCCACAAGGGCCGTGACGAGGATTCCTTTTAACCATGTCGTAGCTCAGTCGATTAAGGCAGTGTCTGGGATGCTCCCGGACGCAGGTTCGAATCCTCGTCACGGCCCTTGTGGATTTGTTCACCTGGGAACTGTGATTGGTCGACCAGTGTAACTACCTGGGAACTCTGATTGGTCGACCAGTGTAAATACCTGAGAACTCTGATAAAAGGGGAATTTATACAAATAAATTAGGTCAAGGCTTACTCAAGGAAGGAACGTGTCTAGTTGGAAATATATTGATAGCAATAGATGCAATCACAAGTCTGCATGAAGGAGCTGTGGTGCAGACTCGAACCTGCTGCTGTTGTCAGACAATTATGGGCCATGAACGTGAAGTAATAAGAGACAATAAAGCATGTCTGCTGTATGGAGAACTTACGGAGTAAGGAATGAAAACGTCGGAGTTGTGGAGTGTAAAAGTCGGTAAACTGAAAAATCCATATGGAGATGGTTTGGCCATGTTGAACGAATGGATTTGGGTGTGTGTATTCAAGGCAAATTTTGGGTTGGGAGACGGTCGGGAAGAAGGAGGCATAGTGATTGAGTGTGTGAAGAAGCGAGGAGTGTGTGTGAGGAAGCGGGAGTGTGTGTGTCTGTGTGTGTGAGGAAGCGGGAGTGTGTGTGTCTGTGTGTGTGTGTGTGTGTGTGTGTGTGTGTGTGTGTGTGTGTGTGTGTGTGTGTGTGTGTGTGTGTGTGTGTGTGTGTGTGTGTGTGTGTGTGTGTGAGAGAGAGAGGAAACGAGGAGCGAATGTCAACAGCCCGAGGCATACATAAGAAGCCACAAGACTCCGTGAAAGCAATCTATAAACACGGAATGAATCTCCTTGTATACACAAAACACAAACCACCCGAGAATCACCATAAAACACATAAAAATAAAGATTCACATACAATTACCCAAAAAAGTACCCCTCGAAGACCCACCTGAACTGTGTCACCATTTTGCTCGCGAATATACGACGGATTCTCGAAGGAAATGCCACCATTATTTGACGACTTTCCTCCAAGGAGATTGCGCTTGCGGGCCCAGAAGACAGCCAGAACCACTATGACACATACCAACACGATCACCACTATCGTGACCACAGCCATTGCCACTCCTGTTGCTCCTGTGGGGGAAGAGATACAATATTGTGTTAAACACCAGCACTGTGCCACACCTCACAGGAAGATATGATCGCGTCTGCAGTCACCAGAGAGAGAGAGAGATGGCCACTATCAAAATGATCACTGTCAACACAGAGGTATGACTACCACAGCCATCACAGTCAACAGAAAGAGACATGACCATCACCACCACACTCACCACAGAGACATGAACCCCACCACCACACTCACCACAGAGACATGACCGCCACCACCACACTCACCACAGAGACATGAACCCCACCACCACACTCACCACAGAGACATGACCGCCATCACCACCACAGAGATATGAACCCCACCTCCACACTCACCAGAGATATATTGAAAGAAAAAAAAGTGTTCTGTAATGAAAGGTTGACTTTGTAAATATAAAGTGTACATTATATCAATACATTTAAAAGAGAATCCCCCCCCCCTCTCTCTCTCTCTCTCTCTCTCTCTCTCTCTCTCTCTCTCTCTCTCTCTCTCTCTCTCTCTCTCTCCTTGTTCAAATTTGGCTGCCAGACGCTTGGGCCTAGCCCAAATTGACAGAACTAATGATCCGGGGGTCTGGGATCGACCATAGGTTGGGCAGGGTTACCTTCAGCCTGGTTGAGGGTCTCCACAAGTGAAGAGAGAACAGCGTGCCGGGGTCACATTCAGACCCCCACGACCAGTTTTGTCACTACCCGCCGGTTACACAACTAAATATTTTGAAATAAATTCCAGATTTCTTTTTCTAATATAAATATACACAATTATACTAATATAAATTTCCTGCTTCTTAAACTAAGGCCATAAAACATATGAATTATATTCTGAAATTCGAAAGGGGGGAACTATTATATTATGAATGGGAGTTATTTAATATTATAATGGAATAAGGACGCTTGTTCATATAATGCTATTAGTAATATTGTATAAGAGAGAGACGCATGGGTGGAGGGGGGTGTGGTGGGGGGGATTAGGGGAAGGGGGCTGAAACCCCATACATTTTCTGAGAAAGGGAGGGGGGGGGGGAGTGAGAAGGGAGGACGGGTGGTGGGAATGGACAAGGCTTGAGGGATGAGGTCACGGGGGAGAAGATGGATGGATAGATAGGATAGATGATGGGCAAATGGATATATGAATACATGGTTAAATAGATGGATGGGGAAGTGAACAGATAGATGGATAGAAGGTTGGATCGATAAATACATGGAGAAATGGGAGACAGACCCGGACAACGCCGGGTAAATCCCACCCTAGTATGTATGTATGTATATACACAATATACACATACATACCTGTACTAGTTGACGATATTTGTAATATATGTGGAGCTGACACTGTCAGGTCCTGTCATACCTTGTGTCGAGGTGGAGCTGACACTGTCAGATCCTGTCATACCTTGTGTCGAGGTGGAGCTGACCCTGTCAGGTCCTGTCATACCTTGTGTCGAGGTGGAGCTGACACTGTCAGAACCTGTCATACCTTGTGTCGAGGTGGAGCTGACCCTGTCAGATCCTGTCATACCTTGTGTCGAGGTGGAGCTGACACTGTCAGAACCTGCCATACCTTGTGTCGAGGTGGAGCTGACACTGTCAGAACCTGTCATACCTTGTGTCGAGGTGCAGCTGACACTGTCAGATCCTGTCATACCGTGTGTCGAGGTGCAGCTGACACTGTCAGATCCTGTCATACCTTGTGTCGAGGTGGAGCTGACACTGTCAGAACCTGTCATACCTTGTGTCGAGGTGGAGCTGACACTGTCAGATCCTGTCATACCTTGTGTCGAGGTGGAGCTGACACTGTCAGAACCTGTCATACCTTGTGTCGAGGTGGAGCTGACACTGTCAGATCCTGTCATACCTTGTGTCGAGGTGGAGCTGACACTGTCAGATCCTGTCATACCTTGTGTCGAGGTGCAGCTGACACTGTCAGAACCTGTCATACCTTGTGTCGAGGTGGAGCTGACACTGTCAGATCCTGTCATACCGTGTGTCGAGGTGCAGCTGACACTGTCAGAACCTGTCATACCGTGTGTCGAGGTGCAGCTGACACTGTCAGATCCTGTCATACCTTGTGTCGAGGTGCAGCTGACACTGTCAGATCCTGTCATACCTTGTGTCGAGGTGCAGCTGACACTGTCAGAACCTGTCATACCTTGTGTCGAGGTGGAGCTGACACTGTCAGATCCTGTCATACCTTGTGTCGAGGTGGAGCTGACACTGTCAGAACCTGTCATACCTTGTGCCGAGGTGGAGCTGACACTGTCAGAACCTGTCATACCTTGTGTCGAGGTGGAGCTGACACTGTCAGATCCTGTCATACCTTGTGTCGAGGTGGAGCTGACACTGTCAGGTCCTGTCATACCTTGTGTCGAGGTGGAGCTGACACTGTAAGAACCTGTCATACCTTGTGTCGAGGTGGAGCTGACACTGTCAGATCCTGTCATACCTTGTGTCGAGGTGGAGCTGACACTGTCAGATCCTGTCATACCTTGTGTCGAGGTGCTGACACTGTCAGATCCTGTCATACCTTGTGTCGAGGTGGAGCTGACACTGTCAGATCCTGTCATACCTTGTGTCGAGGTGCTGACACTGTCAGATCCTGTCATACCTTGAGTCGAGGTAGAGCTGACGTAGCTTTGGTGTTTGGTAAAGGTGACTGTGGGGGTGAGGATGGACGTGCCCCGGTGGTTGCCGGCCTTGACAGCGATCTCGTAGGTGATGTCGGACTTAAGGCCCTCAATCATTAGCTCCGTGATGGACGTGTCGTTCTTAAGGGCTGCCCGCTGGCCCATCGGACGCCAGAATACTCTGTTGATTAAAATGTAATCGTTAATACTCGACCATGAAGCATCTATGGCGAAATAGTGAGCCTATGCAAAGGGATCGAACCTGCGTTTCTGGGGTTCCCATTATCCTATGGGTAACCGCATAGTGAAATGCTGTGTCGAATTGTTTCTTGTATCATTTAAAAGTATTTTTGTGTGGATAGGTTTTCGTATAATGGTTTTGCTCTCATACAAATTCAATATCTATTTTTTTTTATTATACTCTCATAGCAATTAGTAAAAACATTGGTCATGCTTTATTGGCCTGAGTAAAGAGGTTTTCTACCAATAAAATAGATTATTGGTATGAACCGCGACAGGAAATACACATCTCTGAATTATTTTTCATTTATGTTCCTTTTTTTTATACTGACTGAATAATATATTCACTCCAACTTTTCACTTGTTATACACAGCGTGAAAAATATTGTTTGTGCCTGGCCGAGCGGGTGATATTTTGTACACAGACTTGTTCCAAGATTACTAACAACATGGTTTATGACCAAGTCAAGGAAAACAGTTCTAAGATATCCAGACCACACATTAGAAGGTGAAGACACGACGACGTTTCGGTCCGTCCTGGACCGTTATCAAGTCGACTTGAGAATGGTCCAGGACGGACCGAAACGTCGTCGTCTATTCATCTTGCGATGTGTGGTCTGGTGACTATATCTTCAGCCACGTAATTGTGACTCATCGTCTGCAAGACATTTCTGACGCGTGTGCAGTTTTCGTGATTGAACTTTGAGGAAAGTATCCAAATAGTACAGATTTTGACTATATTGCACTGAGTACCACCTCTGGTTTAATTATGGGGACCCAAAACCCTGGTGAAAGAAGTAGCAAGGATTCACAGATAATCTTGTCACTCAAGTCTCTAAATCCACATGAATATTTCCTTCTCGAAGGTGAAAGGACGA